>NW_028220281.1:0-118048 GCF_045865225.1 Trachurus japonicus | reverse complement strand
TTTTCTCCCGGTCCTCTCTCACCGTGACACCGCCCGCTGCTCAGTTCAGACGCGGTGTGTCACGGGTGCTGGGCGGTCTGGACTCGGTACCAGGTCCAAAGATAATTCATTGTCTCCTTGTGTCGGCTTCTCCTCTCAGGACACTTGAAGCTAAAGCTTAAACTTAATTTTTTTCACACAATGCAAATGGATGAGACACGCTGAGCAGTAAGGAGAATGTAAACGGGAGCAGCATGGTGGATTAACCTGTTGCAGCTGGATGGTGACTGTTTTACCCACCAATAGTGAAGGTAAGAAATATTTCCTGAAGGTTCATCAGCTATGTCAGTGCTGAGGACTCGGGTGTGCAGTGGTGTGTGTTTGAGGTCACTTTCCCGTCTTTCTTTTTTTTTTTTCATGACGACGTGTAGGCTACATGTTTAGGTTGTGTATCAGAGGACGTTCAGTAAAGCCTCGCTCTCCTGCGATGGGGCGTGGTTTCCTTGCCTGCAGCCTACACGCCCTCGCCGTCCTGAGGCAGAGAATATTGACAACTTTGATGCAGAATTTTATATACTTAACAACTTTTTTTAGTCCTTCAAATTTGACAGAGAATGTTTTTTTGTGGTATTATATAAACATGAAACACATATTTATTCTTGGTTCACCCAGTCTTTAAGATTTGGTGTCAGGGCTCCAGACCTTTTGACTAGGAGCACAGTGGCCCCTAACTTAAAATTTGTGACGATTTGAGTACCGCTGCTGAGAGCGCAAGCATATTATGGGATATTTAAGGTTTGTAGTGAGCCGTCCAAAAAAATATTGCGGCTGACATACAGCACACACGCGTGGGTCGCCGGTTTGTGTGTTTCCTGCTGTTTCACACGGAGCTCTGCTGTGGAAAGATGTCTCCTCCGCTCCGAGATGTAGAGAAGAGAAACGCACATTTCTATTCACACATTAGCCAATCACAGCGGTAATTTAAAAAAAAAAACGGTACTGGTCGCACATGCGCGAGTAGATGAAAATTTTACTCCCTCTGTCTCAAATTTTAGTCGCAAAATGCGACCATTTAGTCGCAGTCTGGAGCCCTGGGTGTGGTTCGATATCTCTTGTGTGTTTTGTGTGTATGCCTATGTTTGAGGCCATTGTTTGTTTGAAATATGAGGACAGTAGTGATAACCAATACTTTAGCACAAAGACGTGTGTGTGTGTGTGTCAGATAATTTTTGATGTGTGTCTCCCTCTCACATTCTCCTCTGGTTCTCCCTTTTTGCCTCTCCATCAGCCTACGGCTCCAGCTATAGTGGAGAAACCCGTCCTCCGCACACCAGTCGCCTCTCCGTCTACAGGCCACTATCCCCAGTCGCCTCTCCCTCTGCAGACCACTCTCCAGTCATCTCTCTGCCTACAGACCACACACGTGTCGTCTCTTCCACAGTGCTCCCTGAAGAGGTTTGTCAGTACACTAGTCGGTTTAGATTCAAACTCTGGAACATAACCTGAAACAATGCTCACTTTCTGCTTCTGTGTATGACTTAAGATTTGGTGTGGTTCGATTCCTCTTGTGTGTTTTGTGTGTATGCCCATGTTTGTGGCCATTGTTTGAAATATGAGGACAGCAGTGAGAACCAATACTTTAGCACAGAGACTTGTGTGTGTTTGTGTTAGGGCTGTTAGATAAATCAATTTTATAAATAAAAATAAAAGCACAATGAGATGTATATGAGGTCCAGTTGCTTGTTGGTTGTCATGTAATGCTTATTGCATGTGTTATGTATGTCGTCTTATGTTTTCTTTTCCTTTCCTTGTGTTTTAATCAGACTGAAAGTGACTTCAGTGAAGTGGATGATGATGATGCTTGTGATCCAGAATATGTGCCGGGTTCAGAGAGTGACACGGAAGAGGAAGAGGCGAATTCAACATTCCAAGCTGCTGAAGAATCAACAATGGATATCTCTACAAACTGTTATGTCACAGATGACACTCTTGACACTAGACAGCCTTCCACCAACACAGTAACCTTCAACCAGTGGCGTAAGAGCGGGACAAAATTTCTGCTTCATTTGCAAGAATTTTCATTTCAAAATTAGCACGACATTTCAAAACTCACATAAAAGAGGATTCAGACATAGCGCATGCCCTCAGTCTCCCAACAGGTTCAAGAACTAGGAAGAAAATCCTAGAGAATCTTCGCAACAAGGGGAAACTTCGAGTACAACAGAGATGTGCTGAAAAAAGGAGGTGTCAACTTAAAGTTAAGCGCAGATCTAAGAAGGCTGAAGCTAACAAATATGAATATTGTATCCATTGTAAGGGAATGTTTCTAAGACCGGAACTATGGAGACACATGAAGAGGTGCTCCTCCAAACCAGAAGAACCTGGAACATCAAGGCAGGAGAAGGGTTCTTGGCCTGGCATCTTCAATCCAGTCAAAGGCTTCAAGCATGCTTAATGATGGGGTGCTGAAAATGCTTAGCCATATGCACGGTGATGACATTGCAAGTGTTATCCGTAATGACTTTTGCCTCCTGCGATATGCTGATGCCCCTTTTCAGCAAACATGGGCATGATCTTTCCAAACATGATTATATCCGACAAAAAATTCGGCAGCTTGGAAGATTTTTACAAACCCTCCGCAAAACGTCATCTGTCCTTACCTTGGAGGATGCCGTTAAACCAGGAAACTTCATTAAAGTCATTGATGCAGTCAAGGAAACGGCAGGTTTCAATAAGAATGATAACTCTTATAAAACACCAAGCCTTGCACTCAAACTTGGACATTCACTCCTCAAAGTGAGTGACATTGTACACTGTCATTGCTCTTATGGCCGGAGATGACAATTTGATAAAATCATCTGAAGCTTTTCAAAAGCTCTACAGTGCGAAATGGTCCGAGTATGTCTCCCATTGTGCATTAACCACAATAAGTGACTTGAAATATAATAAACCAGTGAAACTACCTCTCACTGATGACGTGATGAAGCTGAACAAGCATCTTGATAAAATTGCTCAATCAGCAGCTGCTGCGCTGAAGGTGGAGGCAAGAGTGCAAAAATTATTCCAGCCTTGCCAAAGCTATTTTGACAAAGATTGTACTCTTCAATAGAAGACGAGTTGGAGAGGTCTCAAAAATAAAATTGAGTAATTTCCTGGAAAGAGACAACGAAAGAAACACCATGGATCAGCTGGGACTGTCGGACTTTGAAAAGAGACTGTGTAGCCATTTTGAGCGTGTTGAGCTTAAGGGGAAAAGAGGCAGAAAGGTGGCAGTACTGTTGACGCCGGAGATGATCAGCGCACTCAACATTATGATCGGGAAGCGAAAAGAATGTGGCATCCCAGAGAATAATCAGTACTTGTTTGCTGTACCAAATTCTCAGAGTTTTTACAGAGGACATCAGAGCCTCAGACGGTTTGCAGAAGAGTGTGGGGCCAAGAAGCCACAGTACCTGAGATCCACTCAGCTACGCAAAGACATAGCAACAACAGCTCAGATCCTTAACTTAAAGAACAACGAACTGGATCAACTCGCTGATTTTATGGGGCATAATATAACAGTGCATCGACAATTCTACAGGCTCTCAGAGCCCACCGTACAGAGTGGAAAAATTTCAAAGTTGCTGCTTGCACTAGAAAAAGGAAAGATCGAGGAGCTGAAAGGAAAATCCCTTGATGAAATTGAAGGTATGTAACTTATGTGCTTAATGTAAAACGTAGGCTTCAAGATGTTTGGAGTTTGTATTTAAAGAAATCTCAATGGGTAATATTTTACAGAGAGAAGCTTCATTGGGGTCATGGGCCTGGCAAACCTGGCATCCCAGGTGTGCCCCCCTCTGCTTTCAGCCCCTCTGAGCCACTGGTGTTACTTTGGGGCCCAAGGGTTGTCTCGTTTTGTCACCCACAGCCATCACATTTCAACACATTTAATAATAATAATTTTGATTATATAGTGCCTTTCAAGACACCTAAGGACGCTTAACAATAACACAGAACAACAACCGTACAGCAAATTTAGCAGGCGAAGGCCTGACAGAAGATTTACATGATAACTCTTTCTCAAAGCTATGATCTACCATTAAGAAGATTGTTAATTATTATTAACATGTTTATATGGCGTGTATGGTCCTGTAGTATGATCTACACAATATGAATAGCAAAAAGAACCCCCCAAAAAAATCCATTCAGTCTATCAGCCGTAGGCCTGCATAGAAATTGACCAATGCGAGCCATCCGTTGTCGTGTTATTAAATAACTTGAGTCTGACTATAAGTATAACATGAATGTTTATTTACCTAACATCTGTAACTTCCCTACACAACTCCCGTCTCCCTGGCTACCTATTCCCTAGGCTACCATCGCCCGGTGACGTCATCCCTCTCACAGACTCCATAGTTCTAAATGTACAGTTAGGGGCTGTGTCCACCAGACGCGTTTTTAGCTCTGACAGCGCTCTCAGCGCTGCTTTCCCAGCGCTTAGCGCTCTCTCTCTCCCTCGTCAGAATGCTGCTGTTGCTAGGTTACAAAACGAGTCCTCTGACACGTCCGTGTTCCAGCCTTGTTTAATGTAAACACTACAACGAGTGTCAGAAATGCACAATAGCATTAGCGGCAGCTTTTGACATGGACCCTGAGGTCGGCCTACCTTCAATACAAGTGTGGGTCATGATATAAACCGAGCCACGTCTCCGGTTGTGTTGCTGTCGGTAACGTATGTCCCGCCCCTTCTTGATTCTGATTGGTCAGTGCGGGGAAAAGTGACATTGACGAGCGCAGCGCTGTTCTAAAAGTTGAACAGATTTCAACTCTAAGCTCTAAGCTTTCAACTCTGAAAACACGTCTGGTGGACACGGCCCCTTACACCACATCTCCCCTTTCTTCAATAAAAAACAACTGCTTATTGCAGTTGTTTTTTATGCAGTAACTGCAATAACAAATACAATAAAAAATGCTGTATGTCCTCACTCTAAACCCTGAAACCTGCACATTTACATTCAAATCAAACACTTTTTTTCTCTTTAGAATATCTCTCAGTCTTTGTAAAGTCTGTGATGAGAAAAATTTAAAAACCAAGCCGGGTTGGTCTTATCACAGCTCTCCCAGACCTGGCTCTGGGAGTAGGAGTAGATGGTGCTTCTGGAATGTCTGCTGCGATGGTGCTGCTGCAGGTTGTTCTCTTGAAGGTCAGTCTGGAACGCCTCAGGTGCTCAGCTGCACCACTGCTGCTCTGCTCCAGCGAGTGCTGCATGGTGATGACGACGGTTTCGCCTGATGATCCCGTGGGGTCCCTCCACCAGATATGAGTGGGGTGTGGTGTGACTTCTGATGACAGCTCCAGCTGCTTTTTGTTCTGTGACCCACACGTCGTCATGCCCAGCAGTGAGTCTGTTGAGGTTCCGTTCACGGTGTGGCAGATTGTAGCGTTGTGCATCTTTCATCCTCCTCCTTTACCTTCAGCAGTACAGTATCTCCATCAGGAAGAGCAGGATCTAACAGAGAAGGAAGAAAAGGCACAGTGGTACGAAGCCTCCTCCCCATGAGAAGTTGAGCTGGACTGTATCCATTTTGCGCCCTCTCTCTACACTTGACACGCCTTGATGACCTTCATGCAGCTTGATGAGAACGTCATTTCTCATTGTTGAGGGGATAAACAAGTCTTTGTCCTCTTAGTAGGAGACCATCCTGGACTGTGAGAAGAGCACGTTCACTCCAGTATAGCTTGAGTGCAGGTTTGTTGGTGCCATGGGCTGGCCATCCTTCTGCACACAGCTGCATCACACGTGCGCACACACTGTCCCTCTGCAGCTGGTCTCTCAGCTTCTCCAGGTAGGCAGTGTTTGCAGGTAGATTTTCCATTATCATGTCTACATAGATGTTAGTCTCTTCAAACAGCTCTTTGTCAGCCGGTGTTTCTCCTCTCTTGACTGGCGCTCGTGACAGCGTATCTGCTGTCAACAGACATTTCCCTGCCACATGAGATATGGAGTAGGAATAGCGCATCAGACGCATTCTAAAGTGTTGGATCCGAGGAAGTAGAGCATCCAGTGCTTGAGATCCCAGGAGACTCAGGAGAGGCTTGCGATCCGTCTCCAGCTGGAAGTGTTTCCCAATCAGGAAGTTGCAGAGCCTCTCACAGGCCCAGGTCAGTCCCAATGCCTCCTTTTCTACTTGCACGTATCTCTGCTTGGGTGGTGTGAGAGACCGCGACATGTAGGCTATTGGCCTCCACTCCTCGTCCCATTTTTGGAGTAGCACTCCTCCTAGCCCGTATGACGACAAGTCTGCTGAGACCTTGCATTCTCTGTTGGGATCATGGCTAGGACAGGTGTTGACGTCAGTGCATCCTTCAGATCTTGAAAGGCTCTAGCCTGCTCGACGCCCCACATCCAGCAGTACTTTTTTGACAGGAGATCACGCAGAGGTTTGTCTCTCTCGGCTAGCTGTGGGATAAACTTGCCCAGCTGGTTTACCATCCCGAGAAAGGATCTCAATTCACTCACTGTCGTCGGCTCCTGCATCCTCTTCACAGCCTCTGTCTTGCCTGGGTCTGGGCTGATGCCACTGGCGGAGATCACATGACCTAGGAAGCTCACCTCTGACTTTGACAGGTCACATTTCTCAATGTTTAGGGTGATGCCTGTCTTTTGGATCTTTCTCCAGCGCAGCATCCTGGCGAGCGTCATGCCCCGCTTGTGTACGACCCCATACCAGCACATCTGTGGCACACCATGCCCTCAAGCCCTTCTGTGACCTGTCACCATTCTGTTCTGAAAGTGTTCAGAAGCTGATGTTATGCCGAAGGGTTGCCACTTGAAGAAAAAGCGCCCAAAGGGTGTGATGAAGGTTGTGAGTTTCGCTGAATCCTCTGTCAGGGGTATTTGCCAGAACCCCATATTTGCATCCAGCTTACTAAAAATGTGTATACAGGGAGATGGAATCGCCTGCTAGGCATTTCTGCTGGTCGCACCTCCTCTGGTGCCCATGGGTCAGCTGCAGGGTCATCAGCCAGGAACCACCGATCACCAACGTTTCGCTCCTTTAATCCTGGAACGTCTCCTGGTGGCGGAGCAGTGGCAGGGATGTTTCCCTGCCATCCCCTGCAGATGATAGGTGCCCCCCCCCCCCCCTGCGGCTGCTTTTGGGGTTAGTTGTTCTTTCCCCAGCACTTGTCCTTCCTCGTCAAACAGAGCCAAAAGCTCCCTTTCTCGGCCTCCTCTGCCAGCTCTTTGGTTGCCTTCTTTAGGTTCCCTCCGGTCACTCCTACGTCCCTCAGAAGGCGTGTGGTTGACAGACCCACATAGCCTCGGCATCCAACTTCCACTGGGTAGATGGTAGTCTTCCATCCAGCCATCCGGTACTCAGCAGCCAGCTCTGAGTACTTGGCCTTTTTCCGCTCATAGGCAGCCTCGATCCCCTCCTCCGCTGGTATCGTGAGCTCGATGAGGAGCACAGATTTTGCCTTGGTCGACGCCACTATGTCGGGGCGGAGCAATGTAGCGGTGATCTCGCCCGGGAAATGGAGCTGCCTGTCGAGGTCGACTCTCATGTTCCACTCCTAGTCGGGGGAAAATGGCCTGGGTGTTTCTTTTGGCCTGATGTCTCTTCTCCCCCACCTTCTGTGACGAAGCCAGCATTTCCAGTGTTTCCGCCACTGATGGCATAATAAACTTGTCTCGACACACTGACTCTGCACCAGTCTGTCGGCTCCTCATTGGTGGATTGTTCATCTTTTGGAACAGCGTATGGCAGGACTGTGACTGTGACGTTAGCACCTGTGTCGATTTTGAACATCATACTGCTGTCATGGATGATGCTGACCATCCAGGGATCACCATCTGTCGTGACACTGCCGAGAAAGATAGCAGCCTCCTCTTCTTCAACTTCCGTGGAGCTGTGCGCCGCGGACATGCACGGTTCCCTACATACGTTGCTGTGTCAGGCAGGTGTTTCCCACGGAGCTCTGCCCCGTTTCAAAGGTGCAGGAAGCCCTACGTGGAAAGACGTCACCTCGATGTAGAATATGTTCAATTCAAAAAGTGAAACTAACACATTATATATAGCCTATGTCCATTACACACTGAATGAAACATCCCATGTATTTATTTATTCAGTTTATTTTAATAGTAATAATTATGACTAACATTCAGTGAAGACCTAAAATTCAGTATCTCCAAAACTTAAATAAAAACATTTTTTAAAAGTATTTTTAATATAGAAATGTTGGCCTTCTGAAAACTATGTCCATCTATATGCACTCAATACTTGGTTGGGGTTGAACTACTGGAAATGGACTTTTCCGTGATATTGTAGCCCCCCCCCAAGCAAATTCCTCTCTTTATTGGTCCTGACCCGTTTGCATCCCTGTGCAGGACAGTCTCATGATGGTTGTGATGGAGAACTGCCACATTTATGACACTGTGGCTGTGCAGATTTTCCATTGCTGTTCTGGGCATTGTGTGTCTTATTAGCATGCTGAGGTTTGTTTTTAGCAGGCTTGCTGTTCTTGAACACTCTGACTCTGTCCACAGAGTTAGCATCACTTGCCTGTGCTGTGGTGTCACCTCTCAGAGAAGCTTGCTGCTTTTTCACCTCCTCGCTTTGACGTGCCATCCTGACAGGTTTTATTCAAGGTGAGTTCCTGCTGCATGCGTTCAGGCAGTCCCTTGTCCAACAGTCCCACAACGAGTCTGTCTCTGATTAGCTCGTCATGTAGCACCCCATAGTTGCAGTGTTCTGCTAGCGCATATAAAGCAGCGACAAACAAATCCACTGGCTCTCCTCTCTGTTTGAGCATGTTGAACTTTGCACACTCAAAGTTAGAGTAAGCCCATGTAAGATGTCATCCGTCTCGTCCCCCATGCAGTATATTAACGTATTGACTTGATTCTCTTCAGAGCTTGCATTCAGGTTACTTGCCAGGTGAAATCTCTCAAATCTCTGCATGTATTTGTCCCACTCTTTGCGGCTTTGAAAAGTCGAAAAGACTCCGGTGGTTGGATGTTAAACATAGTGCACAGCCCTGGCCCCCCGGCGACTCTCAGTGCTGCCATTTCTGCAGCGGCTTTCAACCCCTCTGAGCCACTAGTGTTACTTTGCGGCCCAGGAGTTGTATTGTGTCTTCATCCACAGCCATTGGCTTGCTTATTCTGCTGCTCCTGAGAGGGCTTTTGATGGCCTGGCGTTGGGCTTGCTCTCAAATCCCAAGGTCCTTAAGTAGCCTGACTTTCCCACGAATCCTCTGCAACCAACGTCCACTGGGAAAACCTTGGCTTTCCAACTGCGCCATTCTGCGCCACCTCCGTGTACATGAGGCTCTTGTATTCATAAGCCTCCTCCACAGCATCCACCCAGTTTCTGCAATTAAATAACTGTTAAAGAACCTCAGAAATACTCAAATACACGATTTTGTACAGTAGGCAGTTATTAACCATTTATACTGCATGCAAGTTACTGCATAATTCTTTCCCAAAACTGCCTGAGGTTAGTATAAATTCGGTATCTCTGTGTAGGGGAGACCTGGTATCCATACAACCTATTTCCATTCAGATACATTGAGGTGATAGGTCACTGGACCATTTGAAAAAAGGTCATGGCTGTTTTTTTCCCCTCAAAACCTTTTCATATGACTTGAAATCATTAGGTTTTTTAGTAGTATGACAAGCTTGGTCATGCTGGAAACATGGATTGTCTTGGATTAATTGGTCTCTCTACTTTTGGGCTTGCTCAAAATTTGAGCGTGCTACAGTTTTTGAAAGGCAGTCTGACCGGCTTTCCTGGCGGCAATCCCACAGGTAACATAGGGGTAATAAAACATGGGGAAAAAACATATTTTGGACAGGTTTTGTGCCGAGGATCATCCAAAACTTTCTTTTAGAGGTCCAGACTACAAAATAAAAAATAATAAGGGGGGTGCACGTGAACCCTGATGGTACTGTCTGGTTTTCATGGCTGAAGAATTTATCCAAATTTCTATCACGTGTTTGGCAAGGCATATAAAGCCTTGAGAAGGGACTGCAGTCATGCTTCAGTGCTTCAAGTTGACTTTGTTTTCATTGGTGGGTGACATGAAGAGAGGTAATTTGTTCTTGGGTAGGATATCTGTGACTGGCTTTGTTCCTGCTCCAGGCATTCTTCCACAAAGGTCTTGTACTGTTGTGCACCTGTATCTGTAACTGATGAACTCATGATGTCTTTGGAGTCGAGCACAAGGAGATCCTGACTCCCTTCAAGAAATAGGTTCCCCATCTCTTCAGTCTCTGCTGTGAGGGACATAGGATGCTTCATGAAGGCTTCTTGCACTGCTGTCTGCTGCTCATGGTGATGATTTTCACTTTGTGGGGAACTTTTGTTCTCAAAATCTTGTCGTTCTTGCAATTGACCCTTCGCGTAAGCCCCGCCCCCTTGGTTACTGTTGCTACGGCGGGCAAGCTTTCACTCCCAGCCATGCTCCTGGCAGTATTTGGTATCGATTTCAAAGGAAATATCAGAAAATGTCTGGATAAACTGTTCTGAGATAATAGAGAGAAGAAGTCACAAAGATCATTCATAGTTTTCAGTGACGTGACTCGCGCAGGAGGATAAAACATCTGTTCAACGACACGACTGGACAATGTACAGAGCAGCAGTAAGGACCGGTAATTTTACCGTCTATCAACCCACGAAGACTTACGTCATCTCACTGGTCATGAAACGTTGTCAAACTCTAAGTTTTTGGGCAATTGTGAACCACATACAGCTTTCGCTGCTGTTTTGTTTTCTCCCACCGCTGTATCAGTCAGTGAAAGCAGTCCCTGCCTGGAGGATCCCTCGCCTAAAAGCCCAGGTAAAAGCCGTAAAAGTACAGCTGTCATTTCGGAGGTGAACATATGGTTATCCCCATATTTACACTTGCTCAAGTCGAAAAAAAAGTCCGCTCGTATCTGAACATCTCTATATTGCTGCCGCCGCCGCCGCCACCGCCATAGTAGCAGCAGCAACAACAACATCCTTCTCTACAAACACATGTTTTTCGTTTTTAGTCTCAAAATGTGTCCTCAAAAGCAAACGTAATGACTCACTGCGGAAAGCTTGCCAGGCCTGTAGTTACGGTTGCTAACGTAGGATTGGACAATAGCCGTTTGTGGGAGGAGTTGGCGAAAGGTCAATTTCTGGACCTGCCAGTGCCAACATCCAGCAATGCAGTGCCTCAGGATTCTCTGTCAGGCCAACTGCTTCACCAAATCCTTCGATGAGTGCATTGATCTGCTTGTGGCAGTGGTCATTTTCAATAGCAGAAAACGTGTGACCTGTTTGATGCACAAAAAAATTTAACAGTATGGAACTCCTCCTGGACAGCTGGATGTTTATCAGAGGGGACCATCATGTCATGGACATGCAAATACTCACTTCTCCTTCGATCAAAAAGTCTTCTGTCATTTGCAATCTATCTAGTCTACCTCCCTCTTCTGGTCTGCTGTAGTAAAATCATGCTGCAAATTGACACATAGACACAAGGCCATGGCTCAGCAAGTAAATTACTTTATTGGAACAAAACTTTCGTTTTAATAAACATAACCCATACATTATTGCAATGGAGAATAATGGGATGGTAAATTGAAAAGAGTAAGACAAACTGCTTCCACATCTGAAATCAAACCTTGGGGTATATAGATGAAATGCTACAAGGATTATGCTTTAGTCATAAAATGCCAAACAAACAAGCAGAACATGACACACGGCAGCAACGTAGGAAATATCAACAATAAACACTATTAAAACAAAGGTGGAAGTCCGTAAATCAAGAAAAAAATCACCAAAACATCATGTACTCTGTTTCTGACACACTCTTGGTGTGCTCTGGAGACAGAAGTAAACGTGGTTGGAGTCATGACATGGCTACACTCAGTTTTGGGGGTTAGGCTATAATTACCGTCTTCCATATAGATAAGTGTCTTATCAGTCTTGGGTTACTAATAATTACTTACCTAAAATTATTGTCAAATGATTTGTAAAAACTCAAGCTTATTTTCCATGGTCAATACATAATTGAATACATGAAATGTGCAGATTTTTGGGACGGTGATGTATGATGTAACATTTATAATTTATTTTATAACCAAACTAAACTACCGTACTTTCCCATTGTTCAGATTTCACAGATGACGATGATGACGAGAGTGAGGAGGAACAAAGCGTTGATGACGAAGCAGAGGTAGATTGTCCTTGTGAGCTGAACGGTATGTATTTTGAAAGTGATCTAGCGTGTTGGTACCCATTTGTACACACCATTGGAAACTAGATCTGGACACCCTCCATCAATAAATTTATTATCCATTCTATCAATTATTTTTTTAATCCTGTGTAGATCCTGGCCACTTAACAACATTGCCCATGTTTCCCAGATTCAGTTGTTCTGAAGGACTAGAGAACGCTCTTAACTCTCTAGGTGCCAGAGTTTTTTTTAGGAAAATATTAATTTTGGATTTCAGGATTTCACAAGGCTGTAGTTTGTAAGTGGTGAGAGAAAAATCTATGGTGTAAATGAAAAAAATGTTCATAATGACGTCAAGTTTGTGATGGGAGTAAATCTGCTCATCTAATTTGCATATTTTGACCAGGTGGCAGCAACATTGGATTACATGACTTTCAATAAAACGGAATTTGGAAAGTATTTACACATAAAAAAGGTGGTGAGAAACACCATGTGTGTCCATCACCTGTCACCCTCCTGCTCTCAGGCTCATTTGCCTAAAGACATGCAGGAGGGAAAGACCGCCGTTTGATTATGGTCACTTCCGTCCCTCCCACACACTGCACTGATTCGCTAGGGCACCGCCAATCAGAATCGCCATAGCTAGCACACAGCCAATCAGAGAACCCGACGAGTCTACTCTCCCGACGCCTGACACTCCCCAATTGAGCATGTCGAGTCAGACCCGACAAGACCCGACAGCTTCCGCGCTTCTCCGACGCAGATGAACGCACCAAACAGACGTACCCGAAGTATCCCGACTCTCCCCGATGCCCGACAGTCGGGCCGGTGTGTTCCTGGCTTAAGATCCAGCTTAAGAAGCTTTGAACAGGAGCTGTCCACCACCATGGGACTGAAACCAAATCAATGCCAGGCACATCGATTGTTATATCGCTCGTCTCTCCATTTGAGTTCTCTGTTGAAGGTGAAGAACTTCTTTAGTCTTCTGTGGTCTCAAAAGATCAAGTCGAGTGCAAAGCTGTCTCCTGAGCATAGACGAAGCAGGAGACACCTTTGTTGTAGCATGAGGTGTTTTTCTATATGATAACAAAAATGCACTGAGGTGTCGGTTGAGGGACTGTGTGCTTTGAGAGGACTTGAGAGCTTGCTTCATAGTTTGTACAAATCTTTCAGCGAGCCCATTTGTGGCTGGGTGAAAAGGCGCAGACTTGATGTGCTGAATACCGTTCTCTTCCATGAATGTCTTGAACTCTTCAGACACTAGCTGTTGGCCGTTATCACTGACAAGTTGTTGTGGTAGACCAAAACGGCTGAAGATAGCCCTTAGCTCTTCGATGGTTTTCTCTGAAGAGGTGCTCTTCATCACAGCAACTTCTGGCTATTTGCTATGTGTGTCGACTACCACTAAGAACATGTGGCTCTCTAGTGGTCCAGCAAAGTCTATGTGGACTCTTTGCCATGGTTCTTCAGGCCAGTCCCACGGATGTAATGGCACCAGCTGTGGGAGGTTTCTCAATTTCTGGCAGTCAGAGCAGGACCTTGCTTTCTCCTCTATAGCAGCATCCAAGCCTGGCCACCAGAAATAGCTGTGTGCAATTTCTTTCATCCGCACCACACCACAGTGTCCAGTATGCAGCTCAGCAAGCACTTTCTCTCTTAGGGGTGGTGGAATGATGACACGGTAGCCCCACAATAAGCATCCAGGTAAGGCTTAAAGCTGTGCGTCATCTCTCCTCCTCTCCCCGAGTGATGATATCCATAACCTCAGACAAGACTGGGTCGGTGCATGTGTGTTTCTTTACATGAGCTGAGGTGACTGGAGCAGCCGTCATGTCCTTGAAGTAAAATATCTCAGCCTGTGTGTGCTCAGAGTGTGTGACAAAGGGAGTCTTGAGAGCCCGTCAGCATTCTGATGTTGGTCTGACTTCCTATACTTGATCTCATACTGGTGGGCAGATAACAGCAGAGCCCATCGCTGCATGCGGCTGACTGCCAGCGATGGGATGCCAGTGTGAGGACCAAAGATGGAGGTTAGAGGTCGATGGTCCGTCAGTAGCGTGAATTTCCTGCCAAACAGATACTGATGGAATTTCTTAACTCTAAACACTATAGACAGTGCTTATCTGTGTGTAATTTTGCTCAGCGTCCTTGATGCAATGGCAATTGGTCTCTCTTCTCCCGATGGCATGATGTGAGACACGACTGCACCCACCCCATAAGGTGAGGCATCACAAGCCAGCTGAAGTGCCAGTTTGGGGTCAAAGTGGGCGAGAGCCTCAGATTTGACAAGAGCTGTCTAAGCGTCTTTGAAAGCTGTCTCATATTTGTCTGTCCTTTTACATGTTATTGTTTTGTTAAGCAGTTCATGTAGTGGCTTTAGTTTGTTGGCGAGGTTAGGCACAAATTTTGCATAGTATGTCAGCAGGCCAAGGAAAGACCTCAGCTGACTCACATTTTTGGAAGATGGAGCCTCCACAATAGCCTTCACCTTCGATGGTGCCTTGTGGAGACCTGTGCAGTCAATGACATGTCCCAAGTACTCAATAGATGGTCTGAAAAACTCACACTTGTCTTTCTGGACTTTGAAACCGTACTCCTCCCGTCATTGTAGTGTCGCATCCAGATTCCTTAAAGCAAAACTATGCAAGTCGGCCGGAAATAGCTCGCTCCTTCATTGGTTTCTCTTTTTTCCCCTCTCCGGAGCTCCCCCACAGTTCTGGGAGGCATATGTCACTATGGTTAAAAAAAAAAAAAACTCGCCACCACCACCTCCTCTGCCCCCTCCACCCCCTACACGTGCTTGTGTTTACTGTAGAAGGTCGAGAGCGGTGTTTGCTAAGCCCTGCTAACACGGAGCTAATGCTAACACGGAGCTAACGCTAACAACACGGAGCTAATGCTAACACGGAGCTAACGCTAACAACACGGAGCTAACGCTAATACGGCCACACAGACAAAGACACAGACATGCACACACATGAATAAAGGTTCCAAAACGCGAAGGTGTGTGTGTGTCATGATGTATTACATTATCTTATAAAAGATCCATTGTGTGTGTGTGTGAGTGTCTGTGTTAGCATTAGCTCTGTGTTAGTCACAAGCCGAACTTCATCAGTACAAACATTTCATGTTTCCATGGTTTCCTCCAACTTTCCGAACTCAACCAATCACGATTCATGACATGCATGACGTCATCTGCGTTCTTATCTCGTACTGCCGTAAGGCAGTTTCTCGCGATGGTTCTATCTATTGACGAGATTTGTAACACCGAGACGGATGACTGATCTTGCAAGTGCGGTTTTCAGCCAGTGGGGGGGGTGAGCGCATTGGCCTAGACCCCATTCACCTCATAATAGGTCACTCAACCATCACAGTGTCTCTGAGCCACAATAATTACAGCCGAAATCCTGCATAGTTCTGCTTTAAGTGCAGCTGCTCATCTCGTCCTGTGATGAGCAGATCATCCAGATGGCACTGAACCCCTGAAAGACCACTGAGGATCTGGTCCATCGCTCTTTGGAACAGTGTTGAGCAGAGGTGATCCCAAAAGGGAGCCTCTGGTATCTGTACAGTCCTTTGTCACAATAGTCAGCAGCTCCTGTGACTCACGTTCCACATGCATCTGAAGATAAGCTTGAGATAAATCTCTTACTAAACTTCTGTCCTCCTGCCAAACATGAGAAGAGGTCATCAATTAAGGGTAATGGATACTTTTCTGTAGTCAGCACCGGATTCACAGTTACTTTAAAATCACCGCAGATTCTTGGAGCCCCATCCTTTTTCATGACGGGGACAATGGGTGTAGCCCATTCACTTGTGCTTACATGTTCCAGAACCCCACTCTTCACTAACCTGTCTAGTTCCACCTCAACTTTTGGTACAGGCCCAGCTTTGAGACACTTTGGTGTGCTGCCGGGTTTAACTGTCAGCTTAACCTTGATGTCTTTCATGCTGCCAAGTTCTCCATCAAAAACCTTGGGGTGCTTCTTTAAGATCTCCTGTAGGGGACTTATTTTTCCATCCATAACCATGAACACTCTTTGCCAATTCAGCTTGATCTTTTCTAGCCACCGGCGACCTAGCAGAGCTGGACGGTTTCCTGAGATGTACAGTGGAAGAGTCTCTTTCTGCTTGTTGTGTTCCACTGTCACATTCACGGCTCCTAACACCGTGACAGGCTCACCAGTGTATGTCCTTAACCTCAGCTTGGTCTTGTGGAGAGCAAGGTGTTGCAGTTTCTCTTTGTACACAACTTCTGATACCATGGATACACGTGTACCACCAGTGTCCACCTGCATCCGCACTGGTTTATTCTCCAGCAGTGGTGTGACCCAGTATCCATCATCATCATTGTCCATAACAGATAAAACATGCACGGTATCTTCATCAGACTCAAAATCATTCTGTTCATCCTGTTCATGTTCCATTTTATTCACATGTTTATTTTTCTTTCTGTTGAAGCCACCTGTCCTTTTTCCATTGAACTGGCCTCTCTTAAGACAGTTCCTACAGTCCAAGTCCTTACACCAACACTCTGGTGCCTGGTGCCCTGCTTTCCCACAACGGTAACATAGCTGGCCAGGTGCTGCTTTCTTGATGGATTCAGTGGACACTTTATGCACTTGGGTTGATGCACTTAGCTGCTGTGCTTCTCTGGCAGCCATTTCCATTGATGTGCTGATCTCAATGGCCTTGTCCAGTCTCAGATTAGCTTCAGCCAGTAATCGTTTCTGGATAGCCTCACTGCGTAGACCACACACCAGCCAGGCACGTATGGTATCATTGAGTGAAAGTCCAAATTCACAATGATCCGATAACTGTTTTAGTATAGCTACAAACTGTGAAACAGATTCACCCTCTTCCTGGTTCCTTTTATGGAATCGGAATCTCTCTACAATGATCAGCGGCTTCGGTGAATCTTCTTTAATTCTCTTGCGCGTGGCGCATGGAGCCACCCATTTAACCAGCTTTCTCCAGCCTGGTCTGTCCAGTGCAAGGTGTCGGGCCTCATCTAGGGACACGTTGCATTGCATTAGATCCTGGGTCGGTGAATAGTGATCCTTTAATATTGTCACAATTTCGTTAAAGGACTTGGAAGGTAGCACTAGACTGCGCAGTAGGTTGAATGTTTTTCCTTCCATAACACTTAAAAACGTAACATTGCTTTTAATGTCTTTCAGTTGTGCACAGTCCTTCCTTTTTCCGTTTACTCCAGTCTCCTTTCCAACGCGGAGATTTCTCCTTCCCCTGTAGCAGTGCTGTCCTCTGACACGACCTGGTCCCGTTCACTCCGGAGCAGCTAGCTTGCACCGCAGGTAGCCACAGCGTCGCGCCGTTTGCGCGCTAATTAAACTCGTACTTTCTGCCGAAAAAACAAACCAACCAAGTTCTCTTATAGCCTCGTAAACCAGCCCCTCCCTCCCAGAAACGCATTTTAATTCATTTCTGTGGGAGGGTCTGGCCTCCAACCCATTCAAACCGTTTGGAGTGGGCAGGAGCTGGGAGGGAGTAGTAGCGTTGAGAGACAACCCCATTCAGCCAATCAGCAAGTTGGTATATCAAACTTTTGCCGAGTCCAGTTGAAAGAACAGCGAAAACGTCTTTTCCTCCAAGAAACTCAACAAGCGCCGACTCTTGCTCTTGTTTAAGTGCTGTAATGGATGGTATTTCGTTTAGAACATCCCTTATTGCTGTTTTTATGCTGCTGTTCGATAGCTCCGCCGCCATGTTTGCTGTTGTAAGAGTCGCTTAGTGTAGTGACGTTATCATCCGGGGCTTTGCACCCGTCGGTCCCTGATTGGCCAATGTGGTGTGTCAATCACAGAAATCTGAGCGGCGACGCTGATTGGTTCGTCACGCTGAGCTCGCCACTCAAAACGGTTTGAATGGGTTGGAGGCCAGACGCTCCCACAGAAATGAATTGAAATGCGTTTCTGGGAGGGAGGGGCTGGTTTACGAGGCTAGTTCTCTTAAGCATGACTCTGGGAAACGCATCTTTCTTTCACGTCATGTCCTATTTGAACACTGAAGCACATAAATCTATTTTAGCAGGCACCTAGAATAAACGAACAGTGGAAATGGCCATGACATATCTTCCTTAAGGGCTGCAAATATATGTGAAACAGATATCCAAAGGCTCTTTTTCTTTTTTCTTTTTTTTTTACAGTAAATCTCTCGAACCCTGAAACATTTTTGGGTTCACGATATGAGGTTACAATAGAATTTAAACCTCACTGATCTATTTCTGTTTCAATTGTGCTGATCTATTTCTGTTTTGAGCTAACTGATGTTGATGTTTATTGAACCTGCTCTGGGCTTCTTGTCCTGAATAATGTTGAACATATTTACAGTAAAAATAACAAACTATGAATAATGTTCAATACAGTGCATTGCAAAATTGAACAACACATACTATTTCGTAAAATACAGTATCTCACAAGTGAGTACATCCCTCACATTTTTGTAAATATTTTATCATATCTTTTCATGGGACAACACTGAAGATATGACACTTTGATACAATATAGTCAGTCTACAGCTTGTATAACAGTGTTTTCTGTCCCCTCAAAATAACTCGACATACAGCTATGAATGTCTGAACCGCTGGCAACAAAAGTGAGTACACCCCCAAGTGAAAATATCCAAATTGCGCCCAAAGTGTCAATTTTTTGTAGCCTGACAAGCAAGACTATATCATTAAAATGTATAGTCTGGCAACAACTGGTAGACCTCGGCTCAATCAAGGGGGCGGGATGAAGGCTGTCTCTCAAACTGCCTCTGCACGCCATAGGGTAGAGCTAGGTAGCGCTACGACTAATCAGAGCAAAGAGCAGGATGACGTTAGCCTGACAAGTCAGACTATGATGCTTAACGTCATCGCGTTAAGCCCGCCCAACGACTCTCTAAACAGAGCGCTGGAATTGGTGAACACAAACGGTGTCCAAGACTCAAAAAGTTCCTATGGCTCGTTTCTAGACCGACCTACGGAGCAAATATATTTGCTGCCACTAGGGTGCGTCTAGATTTCTAGGCCAAATTTTTTGTGTACCTACCTTTTTTTTTCAGCACTGCCTTAAATGTCTTTGGCATGGAGTTCACTTTTATGTTATGTGTAGGGACTATATATGGAAATTAGCTGGGAGCTAAATCTGGTGCAACCATCTTTTCATTTTTTTTTCCTTTAAATGATCAATATAATTGCACACTGTCCCTTATTAAACCAATAAACTAAAACTAAACTAAACTAGAGCTTCACAGGTTGCCACTGGAAACCTCTTCCACCCCTCCAGGATGACATCACGGAGCTGGTGGATGTTAGAAACCTTGTGCTCCTCCACCTTCCATTTGAGGAGTTTAGCAAGGCAGTTGTCGTCTTGGAGGTGTGTTTGGGGTCGTTATCATGTTGGACTACTGCCCTGGGCCCAGTTTCTGAAGGGAGGGGGTCATGTCCTGCTTAAGTATGTCACAGTACATGTTGGCGTTCATGGTTCCCTCAATGAACTGTAGCTCCCTGGTGCCGGCGGCACTCATTCAGGCCCAAACCATGACACTCCCACCACCATGCTTGACCATAGGCAAGACACACTTGTCTCTGTACTACTACCAGATAAGTTTGTCTTGGTCTCATCCAACCACATGACATGGTTCCAGTAATCCATGTCCCCAGTCTGCTTGTCTTCAGCAAACTTTGCTGCCTTTCTTGTGCATCATCTTTAGAAGAGGCTTCCTTCTGGGATGACAGCCATGCAGACAAATTGGATGCAGTGTACGGCGTGTGGTCTGAGCACTGACAGACAGACCCCCCACCACTTCAACCTACTGCAGAGGTTGACCATAGGCCCCTATGTCACAGTAAGCTATCCCCCTAACCCTACTGTCACATACTTAAGCAGGGCATGACCCCCTCCCTTCAGAAACTGGGCCCAGGGCAGTAGTCCAACATGACAACGACCTCAAACACACCTCCAAGACGACCACTGCCTTGCTAAAGACACTGAGGGTAAAGGTGATGGACTGTCCAACATGTCTCCAGACTTTAACCCTATTGAGCATCTGTGGGGCATCCTCAAATGGAAGGTGGAGGAACGCAAGGTATCTAACCTCCAACAGCTGCATGATGGCATCATGGAGGGGTGGAAGAGGTTTCCAGTGGCAACCTGTGAAGCTCTAGTGAACTCCATGTCCAAGACAGTTAAGGCAGTGATGGAAAAAAATGGTAGCCACACAAAAAAATTGACACTTTGGGCACAATTTGGACATTTTCACTTAGGCGTGTACTCAATTTTTTTTAAAGTATGTTTTTTGGGGCATTTTTGCCTATGGATAGTACAGTTGAGAGAGACAGGAAATGGGGAGGCAGAGAGAGGGGGAATGACACGCAGTAAATGGCGCCTGACGTGGGATTCGAACCGGGGCCGTCTGCAGCACGGACTGTGCCTCTATACATGGGGCGCCTGCTCTAACCACTACACCACACGACGCCCCGGGTGTACTCACTTTTGTTGCTAGCAGTTTATACATTAATGGCTGTATATTAGAATAGAATATTTACAAGAATGTGAGGGGTGTACTCTTGTGAGATACTGTACATCTACAATGCTCTCCTGGTACACACTTTTCAGACACAAACATGGAAGCAGACGAAAAGATCACTCCTGAAGCAGACGAAAAGATCACTCCTGAAGCAGACGAAAAGATCACTCCTGAAGCAGACGTGAACATGGATTCTCCTGAAGCAGACGGACTCCTCCCTGTACATAATGGTATGATCAAATTGAAATTTAATACGTATCAAGTTTATAATATCCAGTGTGTAACCTTCGGGAGTTTCTAGATGGAGACAAATGGTGCGTTTCCTCCGGCATGGTACGACACGACACGGCATTTGCGTGTTTCCACTAGCACATAGTACCTGGTATCGTTTCTGGATAGCCTCACTGCGTAGACCACACACCAGCCAGGCACGTATGGTATCATTGAGTGAAAGTCCAAATTCACAATGATCCGATAACTGTTTTAGTATAGCTACAAACTGTGAAACAGATTCACCCTCTTCCTGGTTCCTTTTATGGAATCGGAATCTCTCTACAATGATCAGCGGCTTCGGTGAATCTTCTTTAATTCTCTTGCGCGTGGCGCATGGAGCCACCCATTTAACCAGCTTTCTCCAGCCTGGTCTGTCCAGTGCAAGGTGTCGGGCCTCATCTAGGGACACGTTGCATTGCATTAGATCCTGGGTCGGTGAATAGTGATCCTTTAATATTGTCACAATTTCGTTAAAGGACTTGGAAGGTAGCACTAGACTGCGCAGTAGGTTGAATGTTTTTCCTTCCATAACACTTAAAAACGTAACATTGCTTTTAATGTCTTTCAGTTGTGCACAGTCCTTCCTTTTTCCGTTTACTCCAGTCTCCTTTCCAACGCGGAGATTTCTCCTTCCCCTGTAGCAGTGCTGTCCTCTGACACGACCTGGTCCCGTTCACTCCGGAGCAGCTAGCTTGCACCGCAGGTAGCCACAGCGTCGCGCCGTTTGCGCGCTAATTAAACTCGTACTTTCTGCCGAAAAAACAAACCAACCAAGTTCTCTTATAGCCTCGTAAACCAGCCCCTCCCTCCCAGAAACGCATTTTAATTCATTTCTGTGGGAGGGTCTGGCCTCCAACCCATTCAAACCGTTTGGAGTGGGCAGGAGCTGGGAGGGAGTAGTAGCGTTGAGAGACAACCCCATTCAGCCAATCAGCAAGTTGGTATATCAAACTTTTGCCGAGTCCAGTTGAAAGAACAGCGAAAACGTCTTTTCCTCCAAGAAACTCAACAAGCGCCGACTCTTGCTCTTGTTTAAGTGCTGTAATGGATGGTATTTCGTTTAGAACATCCCTTATTGCTGTTTTTATGCTGCTGTTCGATAGCTCCGCCGCCATGTTTGCTGTTGTAAGAGTCGCTTAGTGTAGTGACGTTATCATCCGGGGCTTTGCACCCGTCGGTCCTGATTGGCCAATGTGGTGTGTCAATCACAGAAATCTGAGCGGCGACGCTGATTGGTTCGTCACGCTGAGCTCGCCACTCAAAACGGTTTGAATGGGTTGGAGGCCAGACGCTCCCACAGAAATGAATTGAAATGCGTTTCTGGGAGGGAGGGGCTGGTTTACGAGGCTAGTTCTCTTAAGCATGACTCTGGGAAACGCATCTTTCTTTCACGTCATGTCCTATTTGAACACTGAAGCACATAAATCTATTTTAGCAGGCACCTAGAATAAACGAACAGTGGAAATGGCCATGACATATCTTCCTTAAGGGCTGCAAATATATGTGAAACAGATATCCAAAGGCTCTTTTTCTTTTTTCTTTTTTTTTTACAGTAAATCTCTCGAACCCTGAAACATTTTTGGGTTCACGATATGAGGTTACAATAGAATTTAAACCTCACTGATCTATTTCTGTTTCAATTGTGCTGATCTATTTCTGTTTTGAGCTAACTGATGTTGATGTTTATTGAACCTGCTCTGGGCTTCTTGTCCTGAATAATGTTGAACATATTTACAGTAAAAATAACAAACTATGAATAATGTTCAATACAGTGCATTGCAAAATTGAACAACACATACTATTTCGTAAAATACAGTATCTCACAAGTGAGTACATCCCTCACATTTTTGTAAATATTTTATCATATCTTTTCATGGGACAACACTGAAGATATGACACTTTGATACAATATAGTCAGTCTACAGCTTGTATAACAGTGTTTTCTGTCCCCTCAAAATAACTCGACATACAGCTATGAATGTCTGAACCGCTGGCAACAAAAGTGAGTACACCCCCAAGTGAAAATATCCAAATTGCGCCCAAAGTGTCAATTTTTTGTAGCCTGACAAGCAAGACTATATCATTAAAATGTATAGTCTGGCAACAACTGGTAGACCTCGGCTCAATCAAGGGGGCGGGATGAAGGCTGTCTCTCAAACTGCCTCTGCACGCCATAGGGTAGAGCTAGGTAGCGCTACGACTAATCAGAGCAAAGAGCAGGATGACGTTAGCCTGACAAGTCAGACTATGATGCTTAACGTCATCGCGTTAAGCCCGCCCAACGACTCTCTAAACAGAGCGCTGGAATTGGTGAACACAAACGGTGTCCAAGACTCAAAAAGTTCCTATGGCTCGTTTCTAGACCGACCTACGGAGCAAATATATTTGCTGCCACTAGGGTGCGTCTAGATTTCTAGGCCAAATTTTTTGTGTACCTACCTTTTTTTTTCAGCACTGCCTTAAATGTCTTTGGCATGGAGTTCACTTTTATGTTATGTGTAGGGACTATATATGGAAATTAGCTGGGAGCTAAATCTGGTGCAACCATCTTTTCATTTTTTTTTCCTTTAAATGATCAATATAATTGCACACTGTCCCTTATTAAACCAATAAACTAAAACTAAACTAAACTAGAGCTTCACAGGTTGCCACTGGAAACCTCTTCCACCCCTCCAGGATGACATCACGGAGCTGGTGGATGTTAGAAACCTTGTGCTCCTCCACCTTCCATTTGAGGAGTTTAGCAAGGCAGTTGTCGTCTTGGAGGTGTGTTTGGGGTCGTTATCATGTTGGACTACTGCCCTGGGCCCAGTTTCTGAAGGGAGGGGGTCATGTCCTGCTTAAGTATGTCACAGTACATGTTGGCGTTCATGGTTCCCTCAATGAACTGTAGCTCCCTGGTGCCGGCGGCACTCATTCAGGCCCAAACCATGACACTCCCACCACCATGCTTGACCATAGGCAAGACACACTTGTCTCTGTACTACTACCAGATAAGTTTGTCTTGGTCTCATCCAACCACATGACATGGTTCCAGTAATCCATGTCCCCAGTCTGCTTGTCTTCAGCAAACTTTGCTGCCTTTCTTGTGCATCATCTTTAGAAGAGGCTTCCTTCTGGGATGACAGCCATGCAGACAAATTGGATGCAGTGTACGGCGTGTGGTCTGAGCACTGACAGACAGACCCCCCACCACTTCAACCTACTGCAGAGGTTGACCATAGGCCCCTATGTCACAGTAAGCTATCCCCCTAACCCTACTGTCACATACTTAAGCAGGGCATGACCCCCTCCCTTCAGAAACTGGGCCCAGGGCAGTAGTCCAACATGACAACGACCTCAAACACACCTCCAAGACGACCACTGCCTTGCTAAAGACACTGAGGGTAAAGGTGATGGACTGTCCAACATGTCTCCAGACTTTAACCCTATTGAGCATCTGTGGGGCATCCTCAAATGGAAGGTGGAGGAACGCAAGGTATCTAACCTCCAACAGCTGCATGATGGCATCATGGAGGGGTGGAAGAGGTTTCCAGTGGCAACCTGTGAAGCTCTAGTGAACTCCATGTCCAAGACAGTTAAGGCAGTGATGGAAAAAAATGGTAGCCACACAAAAAAATTGACACTTTGGGCACAATTTGGACATTTTCACTTAGGCGTGTACTCAATTTTTTTTAAAGTATGTTTTTTGGGGCATTTTTGCCTATGGATAGTACAGTTGAGAGAGACAGGAAATGGGGAGGCAGAGAGAGGGGGAATGACACGCAGTAAATGGCGCCTGACGTGGGATTCGAACCGGGGCCGTCTGCAGCACGGACTGTGCCTCTATACATGGGGCGCCTGCTCTAACCACTACACCACACGACGCCCCGGGTGTACTCACTTTTGTTGCTAGCAGTTTATACATTAATGGCTGTATATTAGAATAGAATATTTACAAGAATGTGAGGGGTGTACTCTTGTGAGATACTGTACATCTACAATGCTCTCCTGGTACACACTTTTCAGACACAAACATGGAAGCAGACGAAAAGATCACTCCTGAAGCAGACGAAAAGATCACTCCTGAAGCAGACGAAAAGATCACTCCTGAAGCAGACGTGAACATGGATTCTCCTGAAGCAGACGGACTCCTCCCTGTACATAATGGTATGATCAAATTGAAATTTAATACGTATCAAGTTTATAATATCCAGTGTGTAACCTTCGGGAGTTTCTAGATGGAGACAAATGGTGCGTTTCCTCCGGCATGGTACGACACGACACGGCATTTGCGTGTTTCCACTAGCACATAGTACCTGGTACCAGGTACTATTTTGGTATCACCTCAGCCCTGGTTCCAAGCGAGCCGAAGCGATACTGTGACAATGGTGACTGCCTTCCACTTATTGGGCAGAGCGTCGTCACTGGAGAGTCGCAAGCGCTACGTCCGACATGAGAATCAAACCCGGAAATTTCAAAAACAGAGCGGCAACAGCATTCCT
Source organism: Trachurus japonicus (assembly GCF_045865225.1). Classification (NCBI taxonomy): domain Eukaryota; kingdom Metazoa; phylum Chordata; class Actinopteri; order Carangiformes; family Carangidae; genus Trachurus; species Trachurus japonicus. Next base: position 92,590 of record NW_028220281.1, on the reverse strand, counting down.
TCTCCCGAGTTAAATGATGCTGTGTGGAAAGCCACTTTTATCGCTTAAAAGTTTTTACGATGGGAGGGGGTGGAAAACTCAACATATCGATAAACAAAATATGCAACCTTTTGCAGTGGAACCAGTTTTATGGAATAAGTACACATACAGCAGGGGTCGGCAACCTTTGTGACATGGAGTACCAATTTGAAATTTTCTTGTCAATGAGTGTGCCACTACAATAAAACAATGTGACACAATACAAAAACAACATACCCGACCTAGTTATGTTTTTGTATTTATGAATAGATAAAATCATTTAATCTATCTAATTATATTTTGAAGATATTTTCCGGCTATTCACAAGAGGGACATAGATCCCATTTCAAAACACTGCTTTTCAGAAACTTAGCCTATTAAAACATATTGCAGTGGGAGGAAAAGAAACAAAGACTGCAGTGCATCCAGAAAAAAAATCTATCGTATCAGAATGAAACAGTCACAACATTTCACAGACCTGGACAATCCCTGGACAATCTGAGTGACAGACAAACAGCCAATCATTTAACAGCTGTGTAGTTGGGTTGCAGCTTCATTGATAACAGAACAGCTGGTGTGAGAATGTGAGGCCGAAGGAGAGGAGATTAAAAAGAAAAAGGGACACGTAGCTCGTCGGTACAGTAACAGTGCATCTGCCCCAACTCTGAAGCAGTGGCAGCATTAATTTTGAAGCATCAGGCCACTCACCATCACTGAAACGCTTGATTGAAACTCTGATTAAATATGCCGAGCCGCAAGCGTCTTGCACGCTGCGCTGCAGCAACCCTGGGTTCGATTCCACCCAGCAGACCCCTCTCACTCTCGCCCTCCCTCTCTCTCACCAGCTGTCCTTTCAAAATAAATACGTAGAAAGCCTGGAAAAAAAAACTCGTCTGACCCGTGAGCTGGTAGCAGTGAGAAATTTAGCGGTGGAGGTGCCAGCGTGCCAATCATTATGCCAGTGTGCCAACCTTGGCACGCGCGCCAAATGTTGCCGACCCCTGCATACAGGAAGTACTGTATGTCATCATGTATTACAATTAACTGTTGTTACTGCTGCCTCTTACTTTGTGAGTGGCAAACAAAACTCCTATCAATTCTCATGGTTAATCATTGATTATATCCAGATTGAATAAGAAAATGTAGTCAGCCATACTAACAATTATGGCATCTTTGTTTTCAGTGCGCAAAGGAAAAACAAGAAGACCATGGACGAAAGCAGAGGAAAATGCTGTGCTGAGACATTTCAAGTCTCACATAATCAAAGGGCATTTGGCATCGAAGAGGGAGTGTTTGGCTTGCAAAGAATGTGAACAACCAGCACTGAAAAATAGAACGTGCCAAAACATAAGAGACTTTGTAAGAAACAGGGGACTGATGTTTAAGCGCCAAAATGTTCATCCATGCTGAAGAAAATCTTTTTGAAAGTGAGCACTATATTTTTCTTCACTTCTCTGTTCCTCTCTCTGTCTCTGTTCCTCTGTGTCTCTCTTCTTCTCTATTCCTCTCTGTGTCTCTGTTCTTCTCTGTGTCTGTTCCTCTCTTTTCCTCTGTGTCTCTGTTCTTCTGTCTCCCTCTGTGTCTCTGTTCCTCTGTGTCTCTCTTCTCTGTCTCTCTGTTCCTCTCTTTTCCTCTCTGTGTCTCTGTTCTTCTCTGTGTCTCTATTCCTCTATGTGTCTCTGTTCTTCTCTGTGTCTCTATTCCTCTCTGTGTTTTGCTTGCAAAGAATGTGAACAGCCAGCTTTTCCTCTGTGTCTCTATTCCTCTGTGTCTCTATTCCTCTACGTGTCTCTGTTCTTCTCTGTGTCTCTATTCCTCTCTGTGTCTCTGTGTTTTGCTTGCAAAGAATGTGAACAGCCAGCACTGAAAAATAGAATGTGCCAAAACATAAGAGTGTTTGTAAGAAACAGGAGACTGACTTTTAAGCGCCAAAATGTTCATCCATGCTGAAGAAAATCTTTTTGAAAGTGAGCACTATTTTTTTTCTTCAACTCTCTGTGTCTGTTCCTCTCTTTTCTTCTCTCTGTGTCTCTGTTCTTCTGTCTCTCTCTGTTCTTCTCTGTTCCTCTGTGTCTCTGTTCTTCTGTGTCTCTGTTCTTCTCTCTCTCTCTGTTCTTCTCTGTTCCTCTGTGTCTCTGTTCTTCTGTGTCTCTGTTCTTCTCTGTGTCTATCTATGTCGCTGTTCTTCTCTGTATCTCTGTTTGGCTTGCAAAGAATGTGAACAGCCAGCACTGAAAAATAGAACGTGCCAAAACATAAGAGACTTTGTAAGAAACAGGGGACTGATGTTAAACGCCAAAATGTTCATCCATGCTGAAGAAAATCTTTTTGAAAGTGAGCACTATATTTTTCTTCACTTCTCTGTTCCTCTCTCTGTCTCTGTTCCTGTGTCTTTGTTCTTCTGTCTCTCTCTGTGTCTCTCTTCTTCTCTGTTCCTCTCTGTGTCTCTGTTCTTCTCAGTGTCTGTTCCTCTCTTTTCCTCTGTATCTCTGTTCTTCTGTCTCCCTCTGTGTCTCTGTTCTTCTCTGTCTCTCTGTTCCTCTCTTTTCCTCTCTGTGTCTCTGTTCTTCTCTGTGTCTCTATTCCTCTTTGTGTCTCTGTTCTTCTCTGTGTCTCTGTGTTTTGCTTGCAAAGAATGTGAACAGCCAGCACTGAAAAATAGAACGTGCCAAAACATAAGAGACTTTTTAAGAAACAGGAGACTGACTTTTAAGCGCCAAAATGTTCATCCATGCTGAAGAAAATCTTTTTGAAAGTGAGCACTATTTTTTTCTTCAACTCTCTGTGTCTCTGTTCCTCTCTTTTCTTCTCTCTGTGTCTCTGTTCTTCTCTCTCTCTCTGTTCTCTGTTCCTCTGTGTCTCTGTTCTTCTGTGTCTATCTATGTCGCTGTCCTTCTCTGTATCTCTGTTTGGCTTGCAAAGAATGTGAACAGCCAGCACTGAAAAATAGAACGTGCCAAAACATAAGAGACTTTTTACGAAACAGGAGACTGACTTTTAGGCGCCAAAATTTTCATCCATGCTATAGAAAATCTTTTTGAAAGTGAGCACTATATTTTTCTTCACTTCTGTGTCTCTGTTCCTCTCTGTGTCTGTTCTTCTCTGTGTCTGGCTTGCAAAGAATGTGAAAAGCCAGCACTAAGAAATAGAAAACAAAACATAAGAGATGTTCATATATGCTGAAGAAAATATTTCTGAAAGTGAGCACTGTTTTCTTCTTTGCTGTTTTCATTATTGTTGTTAATAAACAATAAAGAGTTATGAATTCATAATCATTCTCATCTCTTAATTGTGATACCGAAAGTTCTTAGGAATACTTACATCAATATGTAATGCTACACAAAAAAATGAAATTAATCGGTATTTGTTATTGGAGATATGACAGATAGCCTGGGCTGTGTGTGTAAGAAAGAGAGGGAGAGAAAGTATGTAAAACCTGCTAACTGTTAGCTACCGTAGCTCAAGCGTTGGTCTACCGTCAGGTAAAAGCTGCAGTTTATATCTCAAATTAAGTTTTAAAAAAAGGTGTTGAGCCTCTCTGGTAGAGTTATTCATCACTGCAGTTAAATTAGCCGCTAAACTGCTGGACGCTAAAACCGAGGGGGCCGTCTTTGTTTACAATTCACGAAAGCAACGTGAACGTTGGACTGTATATTAGTGCATTTATCTATTTGTCTTTGTCTGTTTGTAGTCCAGTGCGACCTGTCCCGCTAGCGCGCCTGCGTTTGTGTGTGTCTGTGTGTTTGAGTGTGCTCCTGCGAATGAGAGAGCGGGAGGAGGGGCTGACGGACATAGGTGAGAGCCGGTGAAACACTGTTCTTTTTTTTTTCTGTGCAAGACTATGATAAACACTTAATCGCCTTAAACAGTGTTTATTAATCTAACTAAGATTTATTTGTATATTCTCTTAACGTGAGGAGTAAGTATTTTATGTGATACTGTAAATTTGTTGTTTGCAAGTAATCTTTGTACTGACTCTACAGCAGCAACTGAAGCTTTCAGTTTTTGTTGCTCGCTGTTCGGCGGTCTGCGGAAAAACAGACAGGCTGCAGTACTCTCTATTCGGCAGTCCGAGGGGGCGGGCAGAAGGCTCTCCTGTGAGGGGGACAGCAGGGCTTGAATTGCTTTGACTTGTAAAGGATGCTAGCCTTACTACTAACTTAACCCTGGTTTAAACTTGACTTACAAAGCTCTGAATTAGCAGAGGCTTCCCTCACTTGAGATGTGGCGGGGGAGGGTGCAGATCATTGCCATCGTGGGGTGGAGAATGAGCTACTGGCACTCTGTAGAAGAGAGAGCCGTGGAAAATGGCAAAGGTTCTGTTATTTTTGCTTCAAACTTCAAAACCTTTAAAGGGTTTTTTAAGAGGTTAATTATAGTATTGTATTATTGTAGACCTTGTAAACTGTGTCGGTCCTCTTATACCATTACCTGGTTTGTGTTTGTGTGTTATAGGCCTTGTAGTGCATGTCGGTCCTCTTATACCATTACCTGGTTTGTGTTTGTGTGTTATAGGCCTTGTAGTGCATGTCTGTCCTCTTATACCATTACCTGGTTTGTGTTTGTGTGTTATAGGCCTTGTAGTGTATGTCTGTCCTCTTATACCATTACCTGGTTTGTGTTTGTGTGTTATAGGCCTTGTAGTGTATGTCTGTCCTCTTATACCATTACCTGGTTTGTGTTTGTGTGTTATAGGCCTTGTAGTGTATGTCTGTCCTCTTATACCATTACCTGGTTTGTGTTTGTGTGTTATAGGCCTTGTAGTGTATGCCTGTCCTCTTATACCATTACCTGGTTTGTGTTTGTGTGTTATAGGCCTTGTAGTGTATGTCTGTCCTCTTATACCATTACCTGGTTTGTGTTTGTGTGTTATAGGCCTTGTAGTGTATGTCAGTCCTCTTATACCATTACCTGGTTTGTGTTTGTGTGTCATATGTAAACAGTCCTCATAAACACTGTTGGTTTCACAAAACACCATTTGGTCTGACCCCATAAACCTGTGAAATGTCACATATTGTTCTGAAAGAGAAATGATGATTTTGTAGTCAGATTTGTCTTCTGCAGATCAAATAAAAATTTTTGACATGTCTTTCAAGTTCACCGCATGTTGCGTTAGGTGTGGTTCCGTAAACCACCACCAGGCCCCATTTCTCAAAATTGGTCTCATAAACCATGTTTGCCTGTATGTGTGTGTGTGTGTGTGTGTGTGTGTGTGTGTGTGTGTGTGTGTGTGTGTGTGTGTGACTGTAATCACATGAAGCTGGCTCTAGAGTCTGTGTGTGTGTGTGACTGACTTGACACATAGTTAGTTAGTAGCTGCATCCTGTGTCAGTCTGATTTAGCTGTGTCTGTGTTTATAAACATTTAAACGAGCGCCAGGTGGATTGTTTATGAAGTTAACGAGCCCTGGCCTGAGGATCAAAGAGGTTACCACGGCGATAGGGGCCCCCGCAGGCTGAGACAGACAGAAACGTGGAGAAAAACAGCCATTTTCTGCCTCTAAACCGGCCTCACAATTAGGCTTAGCATGACAAAACGGTAACTCCTATCAGAACAAAACACAGATCAATGTTGCTCTAAGGACTTACTGAAAATTTCGGTACGATTTGGTGTTTCTACAGTAAATATTTTGGCGACGCTGGCAGTTTTAAAACATCAGGCCGTTCTGCTCCTCTCAGAAAATATTTGTATTGGACTCAATGAGGAGCAGGGACAGACGTGGCCGCACTCAGAGGCTGATTCTGTAAGTTCTGTAAGTCTCTCTGATATTTTGAGCACATGACATGAGAGATAACAAGTTTGTCTTACAAATTCTGAAAAAATTATGTCTGTAGAGTGTAAATTGTGGCCGTGGTGGCAATTTATCCAGAAAAAATACAGAATGTTTCTTCACTCTCTCCCACTCTAACCGATGATGTCACGCACTCTGACACGAACATTCCATGCAATACACACCCATTATAAACTCATAATTTCTCCAAAAATGATCATGGTCATTGATCAGGGATTGATCAAAAACTATATGACCTATCAAAACGTGGAGTAATACGACAATACACAAGACTTGTGTCTACTGTTTAAAGTTTAAATGGAGTCTCTAGGTGAAAGTATGCCTGAGCAGTAGACTTTTGTTAAACTCCAATGATTGGTCTTTTTCGGTCTTTTTTTTTCGCCCGTCCCATTGACTTACATGCAAAATTTTTGCGCAGTTTTTCGCGACTACGTCGCGAAAAATTCGTACACTGTTGAGAAAAGTAATAGCACACCGATCCCGATCAAGACGCACGTTTTGATATATAATTTGGCCTGCAACTCTTCGAGTTGCAGGACTAGTAGCGAACCGAAAAAGCGTCCGGAAGATGAAGGAGAACTAGAAAATTTCCTCTCGGGAAATTTTGAATGGGCCACGGGAGCTACTGCGGGTTGTGCCATCTCTGTCAACATGGGAATCAAACCCACGATCTTAAGGTCAAGACAGAGCTGATCAGACAGACATGATCATCTTTCTATAAGCACTGATATGGAGGAGCTGTAACCACATTAGGTTAACTGTGTGTGTGTGTGTGTGTGTGTGTGTGTGTGTGTGTGTGTGTGTGTGTGTGTAACTGTAATCACATGAAGCTGGCTCTAGAGTCTGTGTGTGTGTTGTAGTTAGTTAGTAGCTGCATCCTGTGTCAGTCTGATTTAGCTGTGTCTGTGTTTATAAACATTTAAACGAGCGCCAGGTGGATTGTTTATGAAGTTAACGAGCTCTGGCCTGAGGATCAAAGAGGTTACCACGGCGATAGGGGCCCCCGCAGGCTGAGACAGACAGAAACGTGGAGAAAAACAGCCATTTTCTGCCTCTAAACCGGTCTCACAATTAGGCTTAGCATGACAAAACGGTAACTCCTATCAGAACAAAACACAGATCAACGTTGCTCTAAGGACTTACTGAAAATTTCGGTACGATTTGGTGTTTCTACAGTAAATATTTTGGCGACGCTGGCAGTTTTAAAACATTAGGCCGTTCTGCTCCTCTCAGAAAATATTTGTATTGGACTCAATGAGGAGCAGAGACAGACGTGGCCGCACTCAGAGGCTGATTCTGTAAGTTCTGTAAGTCTCTCTGATATTTTGAGCACATGACATGAGAGATAACAAGTTTGTCTTACAAATTCTGAAAAAATTATGTCTGTAGAGTGTAAATTGTGGCCGTGCTCACAGTTTATCCAGAAAAAATACAGAATGTTTCTTCACTCTCTCCCACTCTAACTGATGATGTCACGCACTCTGACACGAACATTCTATGCAATACACACCCATTATAAACTCATAATTTCTCCAAAAATGATCATGGTCATTGATCAGGGATTGATCAAAAACTATATGACCTATCAAAACGTGGAGTAATACGACAATACACAAGACTTGTGTCTACTGTTTAAAGTTTAAATGGAGTCTCTAGGTGAAAGTATGCCTGAGCAGTAGACTTTTGTTAAACTCCAATGATTGGTCTTTTTCGCTCTTTTTTTCCCGCCCGTCCCATTGACTTACATGCAAAAATTTTGCGCAGTAAATCGCGACTTACGTCGCGAATAATTCGTACACTGTTGAGAAAAGTAATAGCACACCGATCCCGATCAGGACGCACATTTTGATATATAATTTGTCCTGCAACTCTTCGAGTTGCAGGACTAGTAGCGAACCGAAAGTTGGCCGGAAGTGGAAAAATAACTAGGAAAAAATCCACACAATAACAGTAGTGCCCGGGCTTTGCCCGGGCACTGGTCCCTGCAGCTATTTCATAGCTGTAGGGATCAGTGCCCGGTGCGATTGCCCGTGGCCCTAATAATAAGAAAAAATCCACACAATAACAGTAGTGCCCGGGCTTTGCCCGGGCACTGGTCCCTGCAGCTATTTCATAGCTGTTGGGACCAGTGCCCGGGGCGATTGCCCGTGGCCCTAACTAGAAAAAACATTTCCAAGAATGGAAATGGTGTGAATGCTTCCAGCAATGCTGAATGAGCTGAAGAAATTGTTGAAAGAAAGAAAGAAAGAAAGAAAGAAAGAAAGAAAGAAAGAAAGAAAGGAAGAAAGAAAGAATCAAACAAACAAAGAAGTAAAAAGACAGAAATGGAGTGAAAGAAAGAAAGAAAGAAAGAAAGAAATGGAGTAAAAACAAAGGAAGAGAAAAGGAGTAGAAAGAAAGAAAGAAAGAATCAAACAAACAAAGAAGTAAACAAACAGAAATGGAGTGAAAGAAAGAAAGAAAGAAATGGAGTAAAAACAAAGGAAGAGAAAAGGAATAGAAAGAAAGAAAGAAACAATCAAACAAACAAAGAAGTAAAAAGACAGAAATGGAGTGAGTGAAAGAAAGAAGGAAAGAAAGAAAGAAAGAAAGAAAGAAAGAAAGAAAGAAAAAGAGAGAGGGGGATGATAGATAGAAAGAGGTAGATGGATGGATGGATGGATGGATGGATGGATAGAGAGGGAAGGATAGAAAAAGTTACGTAAAATACAAATGAAGGAGTAGAAGAAAGAAAGAAAGAAAAAAAGGAGACAGAGGGGTTAAAAATAGGGAGGGGGATAGATAGATAGATAGATAGATAGATAGATAGATAGATAGATAGATAGATAGATAGATAGATAGATAGATAGATAGATAGATAGATAGATAGATAGATAGATAGATAGATAGATAGATAGATAGATAGATAGATAAATGCTGCGTCCTATATCCCAGGCTCCACCTGTAATTGTACTACTATTAATAGAGTTGGAAAGACTAAACGTCTGAACTTAAATTCATGAGAAAAAAATTAATTGTTGGAGATGTTTACATCAAAAGTATAAAATAATTGAGAGCCTGATGAATTTGAGCTGAAAACCTGTGTGTGTGTGTGTGTGTGAGTCTGACGGTCTCTCTGTCTGCGTGTACATGTGCAGAAAGTAAAACTGTTAAGCGCCACAAAACTCCTCTCTCCCTAATGATCTGATTGATTGGCAGCCTGCCCTCAGAAGTTACCATGGCGACTACCATGCTTACATTTTACCGTGTGGAACAGTGTTGTGTTTGTGTGTTTGTCTGTTTGTGTATGTGTGTGTGTGTGACTGTGTGTGAGTGTCTGTGTGTGTCTGTCTGTGTGAGTGTGATGCCTGTGTTTGTGCGTGGACATCCTCTGTCAGTCTGGTTTATCATGTGTGTGTGTGGGGCTGTGTTTAAAAACATCTTAACGAGCGGCCAGGCTGCACCTGCACTGTTCTATTTATAGACTTTGATAACGAGCTGGCCACTACAGCTGGACCAACTGCACACAGAGCAGAGCAGAGCAGAGAGATTTGAGCTCAGTGCAGCTTCCGAAAACAGCCCAGAAAAAGAGAACCGTAACTCTTATCAGAATATGGTCCTCCTGACCATCTGGGCAAGCAGACCTTCCTGAGCACATTGATGTGCATTAAATGTTTGTAGGGCAAAAACTTTTCTCAGGGTCGCAAGGTAGAAAAGGGGGCATTTCTGCTTTTCTAAAAAAATCAGCTCCTACTTTTCTATTGAAGTGGATGAGCCACTGGAGCGGGTCTAGCTGGACAATTAGGCTCATTGAGACAATTCTGTAAGTCTGTCTGCTGTTTTGAACACATTAAATGAGACACAACAAGTGTGGCTACAAACCGGTGAGGAAATCATGTGTCTAGAGTTTAATTTGTGGCCGTGCTGGCAATTTATCCAGAAAAAATCCTGAATGTTTTTTCGATCCCTCTCACTCTAACGATGATGTCACTCACTCTGACCCAACCCCATACACACTCATTGAAAAGTGTGAAATTTGTCAGAAATCCTCATGTGCTTTTAAAGGATTTATCTCAAAAACGGTACAAGCTATGAAAAAGTTGTAAATACAGGATGAATACATTAGAAGTTTGTCTACAGCTCAGAATTTGAATGAAGTCTCTAGCTGAAAGTATGTGGACGCTTTAAAGGCTGAAAGAAGTAAGAAGATTTGAAGAGTTTCAAGACTGTTCCAATGCATTCTCTATGGGGAAAAAAAAATCAGAAATAGTTGAATATTGCAAAAAGTATGAATAGTTGAAAAGAGAAAAGACATAGCACACCTGTCCCGAAAAGGCTGAACATTTTGATATTTGAATTGTTGAAATAGCACAAAGTATGAAGGACTAGTTACATGACGAAGAAAGGCAGAAAATGGCCGAACCGAATAACAGTAGTGTGAATGCTTCCAGCATTCACACTAATAATAAGAAGAAAAAATCCACACAATAACAGTAGTGCCCGGTGCGATTGCCCGCGGCCCTAATAATAATAAGTTTAAAGAAACAAAATGGCCGAACAGAATAACAATACTGTGAATGCTTCCAGCATTCACACTAATAATAAGAAAAAATCCACACAATAACAGTAGTGCCCGGGGCGATTGCCCGTGGCCCTAACTAGGCACTGGTCCCTGCAGCTATTTCATAGCTGTAGGGATCAGTGCCCGGTGCGATTGCCCGTGGCCCTAATAATAAGAAGAAAAAATCCACACAATAACAGTAGTGCCCGGGCTTTGCCCGGGCACTGGTCCCTGCAGCTATTTCATAGCTGTAGGGATCAGTGCCCGGTGCGATTGCCCGTGGCCCTAATAACATTATCTCAGTGGTGGAAAAATCATACTGATAATTAAGTATCAAGGCGCTAAACTGAAAACACTCAAAACAAAGTGCAGTAGGTTACCTGGTTCATATCTTTAGGTATGTAGGCCTAATATAACATTGTTTTTTATATAATGTAATATTTGTGGGTGGCCATAACCTTGGTGGGCGGTTGTTTATTCTGTGGTTCAATTGTTTATTTAGGTAGATCAGCATGGACACACAAAAGGACGCTCCAAAAAATCGTGTGTTTGGCTTGGTGAGGACAAAGATGGTCAACTTCTGCCAAAAAGATGTAGAGCTGGGGAGAAGAGAAAACGAGATTCAGTCTCCGGTTGGTTCTTTATCTTTTCATCAGTAGTTGCATTCATTATTCATTGATCAAGTTCTAAATGGATATTCATACTTTTGCAGTGTCTTCAGCAAGCGTAACACCCTCCTGTGCTCCATCTACTGACACAACTGGAGAAACTGTGACCACCAATTTAGGTTTTTTTCCCCCTTTAATACTTGTTTCCTTATTTGTTATGTGGTAATTGCCCAGATTTACCATTGCCTTCTTCCCTTTTAATTATCAGACTCCCTCATTCAAGATGTTCGAGACCTCTTGGGAAGTGGTGCTGAACAACCTCTCCCCTCACAATGGAGGAACAGGCAAACTTCCTCTCTGGAGAATTGAACAGTGATGAGGCCCTTCATGGTGAACAATATGTTGTCATCTGAGAAGCCCAAGGAGGGGGTTTGCCATCATTGTGGACACAAGGCTGCAGTCGTGATGTGTAGGGACTGTTTACCACGATCACTGTACTGCACAGCCTGTGACCTTTCCACACACGAGGCCCTGGTGCTGCATAACAGAGCATCCATGGTGGAGGGGTTCTTCAAACACCTGCCGCCATCCACTTTTGTTCAGCAGCACGAAGGAGGGAAATTCTCTTATCAAGAAAAAGGTATAGTTTTTAGTTATATAGACTGTTTTACATTTTACAGAAGCCCTGGTTTACACGAACAAACATGACACCCTCACTGTTGGAGACTGTTTGGTTTCAATTACACTACTAAAATTCTGCTTTTTAGATTGCCTGTTACCAATTGTTGCTCCCTGCTGCGACTGCTCCACGGGTCAAACAACGTTTTCCAAGGGAAAACAAGTTATTTTGATTGGAATGAATGGTAACTTTTTTTTTCTTCATATTGTTTTTTATTTATTTAGGCTACTTATTTTTAAGAGATAATTATTTTTTCTCTGAAATTTCAGGAAAATACAACCTCTTTCTTCCGTTGGTGAACTGCTCCTGTGGAAAAACCTTGCCAGTGACCATAAGTGATCTGGTTGACAGTGGTTACTGGCCAGCCACTGTCAATTTTGAGACCTTGTACATGGTGGACTTGTTCACCACGTATGAGGATCTTAAAATCACTGCCCCAGGGATGTCGCGACAAGCTTTCGTCAGCATGCTCGACTGTCGAACTAAACTCTTCGGGCGAGTGAGTAGATTTATCATTTAACCCTCTAGGCGCCAAAGTCGCATTATTGCGACAGGCAGCATGCTTGGATAAAACAGCCCATATCTTTAAATCTACTGCCCTATATTGTTACTGCTTGGTACCACTAGATGGCGAACACGTTCAGCTTCAATCCTCACGTCATTTGTGGGTGTGTTTTTCTACAAAATATCTGAGAAAAAAAAGTTTGATTGGCGCACAGGCGCTCCGCTTTTTCTTGCGGAGCTCACGCAGCTCACGCAGCTCAGAGCAACCAGGAAGTGAACTTCAGGTCTTGAGAAACACCGTGCGCCCCCCCACACACACACACACTCGCCCCCCCCCTCCCTCCCCCTCCCTCCCTCCCAGCCCCGCCGATCCGTGTCGCGGTACCGCGGACGAGCAGCGGTGCCGCGGTGGGACTCCTCGCTCGTTTCAGCCGCTGTATGAGAGACTCCCGGCCGGGGGGGGGGGAGCCCCGGCGCCGCCGACGACCGGGAGACTCCCCCCTCCCTCCCCCGGCCGGGGGGAAGTCTGTCATACGGCGGCCGAAGCGGCCGAGGAGTCCCGCCGCGGCACCGCTGCTCGTCCGCGGTACTACCGCGACACGGATCGACGGGGCTGGGAGGGAGGGGGGCGGAGGGGGGGGGACTGTAAATGTGCTCCAATCACACCCCTGTTCCTTTACTTTGAGGATGAGATGTCAATATAATTTTTTTTCCTGTGTAAATATGTTTCAAATTCAGTGTTACTGAAAGTCACGTAATCCAATGGGGCTGCCACCCGGTGACGTCACAATATGCAAATTAGATGAGTAGGATTTACTCCTATCACAAACTTTTGGTCATTGTGAATATTTTTCTCATTTACACCATAGATTTATCTCTGACCATTTAAAAGCTACAGCCTTGTGAAATCCTGAAATCCAAACTTAATATTTTCCTAAATAAACTCTGGCGCCTAGAGGGTTAAGTTATCTTGTTTAGATCACTTTTTAAACAACTGATTCATCGTTAGGACTTGTCCTTACAATCCCAAAGTTTCAGCACCCATTTCTTGACAGAGCCATTTTTTCACCATGACCACAGTGTGAAGCCAACCTTCGACACATCATCAGTTGTGTATTAATAACTGTAGGATTACGTACAGTTTTGTGTTGTTTTTTCACTTTTGCTCCCAGAGCGGTCAGATATGTGGGGACACGATGCAGAGGGCCTTCCTCGAATGGGCCTATGCCAAATTTGAGGTTGACAAGCTGTCCCAGGTGCAGCATTTTCAGTGCCCTGCTTGCACACCCTCCATGTTGGCAGTTGCAGTGGACGGGAACCGAAAATTATATCGTTTTAAAAGCCAACCTGGGTGTGTAACATTCATGTACAGTGAAACGCTAGTCACAAAGTACTTTTATACTGTAAATGTAACCCACATCTATATATTTCTTTCAAGACCTGAAGGGTTTTTTGATGGAGTCTTTTTGGCCAGTGATGCTGAGGTGTCATCCTTCGTTGATTATGTCCATCAAACAACTGGACATGTAAGCTACATTTATATTTCTTCATGTGTAACACCTCAAATTTCTAATTTCTATGAATGCTTATAGCCTATTTTATTTTCGAATTTTAAAAATTATTCAGTTTATTTAAGTAATAGAGTGGCGTTACTGCATCAAATGCCGTACTACCATGACTTACAGCTTAGTTTGTGAAATTTAACTAACTGGAAATGTCTGTATTTGTCGTCATCTGTTTAAGAATCCAGACAAAGGGAGATGTGGTGGCGGTCAGTGGTCAGCAGCACGAGAGTCTGCCAACAGCAACAGCAAACTGGATGAGGAAGGCGTTGAAGTAGCTGTCTGCCGTCATGGGGTTTTGCTGAAGGGACTTAATATGTTCCGTGGGGAAATCTTCGCATACCCCATGTACCTGCAAAAAGAGCTAGCTTCAAGAACCATCCAGTTTTTTTGCTCAGATGTGGTCTGCAAATATTGGCCGTATTTGCAGAAAGTTGTTGACCACTGTCCGGAGTTGGAGGACTTGTTGCGCATGCGCCCATTTCTCTCCATAATGCATGCAAAAGCGCATTCATGGATGTGTGAGGTAATAATGACAATTAGATGTATTTGTTACCATTTGTACCACACATTATGATTGTCTGTCCTCTGCCCCCGCTTTTTGTTTTAGAAATGATAACTCAAAATTCATGTAAATGTGTTACAGTTAAAATGGGGGGGGGGCGTAACCAAGAAGGTGCTGGAACCACTATCGGGGAGGAGGTTGAACAGGTTAATAGCTTCCTCTCCCGAGCAGCCATATGCTCGAAATACATGTCCAAAGCCGGTAAGAATTTTTTATGTATAGTTGTGTCCAAATGAAGACTGACATATTTTTTGTTTGTTTTGAATGTAAGCATTGTTTGTTGTCTTTGTCTTTGGTCTTGAAGTGGTTCTGTCAGAGCTTTTAGGTGTGATCATGCTAGAGTGTGAATCCTTCTCCACATGGGATCATCCCTATGTTCCCCGGGTCCTATGTTCCCCGCTTTGTATGGAACCGGGGAACATAGGACCCTTCTTTTATAAAAAGGTCCTATGTTCCCCGCTGTTCACCCAAAAGGTCCTATGTTCCCCGCTTTGTATGGAACCGGGGAACATAGGACCCTTTTTTTAAAAAAAGGTCCTATGTTCCCCACTGTTCACCCAAAGACCCGGGATTGCAGGGACTTCTCCTCTCATTATCAGTGAGAGGCATTCTCCGTGCTCCGCATCGGCCCCTCAGTCTGTGGGTAGCTCGTGTGTGCGTAGCCTGTGAATGTGTGTATTAATCCCTCTCTGGTCAGCATCTCTGTTAAAATGAATAAACACAAATCGCCGCAGAGCGCGAGCCTGGCACAGAGGTGCGCGCTCTGGCGCAACTGGCACAATCGGCACAGAAATGAAATTGGCTCCGCTCCGCAGTAGCGTCCCAACCGACGTAACTACAACATAACACAAACTTATCTGACAGCTCTCACTTCTTCTGCTCCTCCCCACTCACACACCTACAGGCACACACAGACAGACAGGACTCTGTCTTCCTCACCCTCAACCCAGCCCATTATAAAATGCGTTATATTATTATTTTATTATTATATTTTTCTACTTGTGGAGAAGACAGTGTTGAGTTCTCTTTCTGCCTTATGGACAGTGCCATGGATGTATTTGCCACAGAGTGAACTACTGATATCTTTTGTCTAGTGCTGAACTGTGACCAAGCGCGCTGTCCGCTGTCTCGGTGCTGAAATGAATGACAGCGCGTCACTGAGAGAGAGAGAGAGAGAGACGGAGATCGCGGCGGATGCATCTTTATCCACAGGATGCGCTGCGCTCTGACTCTTTCTTTTCTTTCTTCCTACCAGCTCTCCTGTTCGTCTACACATTTGTTTTTCAGTTTATGACTCCTGCCCTCCCTGCAGATTAACAGTTGATTTGAGAACCTAATGCATATGATTTACTATTGCACATTTCCTTTTGCTGCTATAATAAACATTTTCTCAGGATTTATTGTGATACAAATATGATGGAAACTGGTAACAAACGTGCAGTAAAATGACAGAAAGAAGTGGCAGGAAAGAAGTTTTGCTCAAGACAAAGTTTCTTCATCTTAAAGAATGAAAATGTCAATTTGTTAGGCTTTCAAATCACCAAATGATTTGCTTGGAATAATTTCGTTTGTTGTAATGGTTGTGAGCATAGACAACGGACGTCTTGGCTGAGCCAAATGTCATTTTACGTGTAGGTGGAGCTGAACAGGCAGACGCACAGAGGCATGCGTAAAACACACATTTGAACTACTTCGTGCTGTTGCTTTTTTTGTTTGTTTGTTTGTTTTTTCTTTACCTTTCGTTTCCTTTGGATCTTTGTGCATATTATAAAGCTGTCCTGGT
This sequence comes from Trachurus japonicus, assembly GCF_045865225.1. Lineage (NCBI taxonomy): Eukaryota > Metazoa > Chordata > Actinopteri > Carangiformes > Carangidae > Trachurus > Trachurus japonicus. The sequence goes on along the minus strand of NW_028220281.1, from coordinate 76,540 downwards.
CCCTGTTTGTAAGCCTTTTTTATCCGGAGGAAATTCCCCAAAGTTGCAACAACTTGTAGTGATCCACTGGGTTTTGCCTATAGTCTGTTGGAGCTATGGGCTCGTTGATTTGCAGCTTTGCTCCCCAGGTTTTTTTCATGATCAATTATCCTTGGCGTTTGCGCACGGGGATGTGCGGACCTGTAATGAATGAATGAATGAATGTTTTGTTTGTTTTTTTTTGCCGTAAGTTGTGTGCGTAATGCGCACAGGTGCATTAATGGGACCGTGGCAGTCGGCGTTTGGACGGCTGGTGTGGGGGCGATTCCAAAGCATCATAGTGGATTATTTATGGTGTGTTGTTACCCTGTAAAGGCCCGTCTGGACGCAGCACGGCCGGGTCCGTCTGCAGCCAAGCGGGACGAGGGAGAGGATTGGCGTGGTCACCTCGGCGTCTCTCGTGTGGACAGACCAACAAACTCTCCCTCACTCGCCCTCACCACGCGCCAACACACACACACACACACCTGCACACGGGGGGGAGACTTTGTGTTTATTTATTAAGCTTCCACTGACTGTATCACATCTGTACGCATGTCTTAAAACGTGCGTGTGTGTCAACCGGCAACAGCGGGGAACATAGGACCCTTTTTTAAAAAGAAGGTCCTATGTTCCCCGGCAACAGCGGTTTGTATGGAACCGGGGAACATAGGACCTTCTTTTTAAATAAAGGGTCCTATGTTCCCCGGTTCCATACAAACCGGGGAACATAGGAGCTTTTTTGGAAAAAACGGGGAACATAGGACCTTTTTTAAAACAAAAGGTCCTATGTTCCCCGATCGGGGAACATAGGACCCGGGGAACATAGAACCCGGGGAACATAGGTACGCTCCCAAAAAATACAGAATGTTTCTTCACTCTCTCCCACTCTAACCGATGATGTCACGTGCTCTGACACGAACATTCCGTGCAATACACAACCATTATAATCTCATAATTTCTCCAAAAATGATCAGGTGGATGGCATTAAAAGGGTTAAAAAGAGCCAAAACGTTTAAGAGGCAAAATACAATGTAGTACAAAATTACAAAATTCAATTTAAGTGTTTTACATTGAAAATGTGAAATTGCTACAGTACAACTGAAAAAAGTTAAAGTCTACTCAAATACTGTTGGAAACTGACAGCAGAAGAACATTTTAAGAAAAAGAAATGGTTAAAGTGTTAAAAGAAATGTAAACACACAAGTAAGAAAATAACAAAGTCACTGAATGGTGAGAAATGTCACTGAAAATATTTTTAATAGTATAAAGTCTGTTTCAATCAGCCAACATGTAGCAAACAACAGATATCATGGTTTTGAACAGTGAAACAATCAATGGAACATACAAACAAAATATACATAAATCATAATCTATTTCTTAAAAAAAAAAAGTGAACTGTGAAACATAAACATAACATGAACATCCATTAGTCAACACAGTCAGCTTTGTGCAGTTAAAAACATTGAACAGCTTTTGACACAAGGGGTTGTAAAAGTTAGTTCACAGAGAAAACTATTTGAGAGAAACAAGTTATAGTGACATCAAAATGGCTTTTGTGCAAACCATACAGCACATGGTGAGCTCACCTGTGTCTAATATAGGAGGTAGTCAGTTTGGTTAAAATCATGTAGGTTCAGATTAAAAAGATTAAATGAAAAGGAAATGGTGAAATAATAATAATAACTAGAAAATTTCCTCTCGGGAAATTTTGAATGGGCCACGGGAGCTACTGCGGGTTGTGCCATCTCTGTCAACATGGGAATCAAACCCACGATCTTAAGGTCAAGACAGAGCTGATCAGACAGACACATGATCATCTTTCTATAAGCACTGATATGGAGGAGCTGTAACCACATTAGGTTGTGTGTGTGTGTGTGTGTGTGTGTGTGTGTGTGTGTGTGTGTGTGTGTGTGTGTGTGTGTGTGTGTGTGACAGTTGAGGGTCCTGTCACTATGCCTCCTATTGATCATGCGCCCTGGCTATTTGGCCAAGGGGATGTCCCTTTGGCCAAATGGTTAGCGCACATGACTGTTACCCGAGAGTCTGGGGTTCGAAGCCCGCCCTGGACCCTGTTCACCTTGCCACATGTGCCTTTCCTAACCTCTGCCATGAAGCACTGTTGCAAAATTACAATATTTTTTGTAAGATAGATAATAATGAAAATAAAAATGTTTAAAGCAGGACCTTCTAAGGAAATACCTGCTCATTTTCTAATCAATTCATAGTCAAAGCGGTGGGGGATTCTTGGAGATGGTAATGCTCTGGAGCAGGTGTGAATGTTCAGGGGTTTGGAGTGTGTTGTTGCTCAGGAGAGAGTCTGGTCCAGCTACCCTTCCAACATAACCTCCCCTCCCCCGGTCCTCCTTCAAAGTTGAACAGCTAGCTCCATTGCAGGCTCTGTGCGATTTGTGTGACAATGGGTGACCAATAGGTGGCCCATTAGGGCAAACAAAAGATTGAGCAATGATAATGCTAATTCCCTGGTTGAAGGCATGCACTGAATACCTGCAACTGCAAACATCTTAAAAAGGCTTTCATCACTCCCTTATTTTTTCCTATTTAAATGTAGAATCACAGTAAATAAATTGTGATAAAAAAAATTGACAGTAGGTATTATTAGCTACAACAATTCATTTCCAGATAAAACAGTGGCCAGCGCATCTCCAGTAGCTAGGTCTGTTATAATTTCACTTCTTAAATCAAACATGTACTCGTGGTTCTATGAATTATGTGAATTTCCACTCACCACCAGCGGCGGCACTTTAAATGCTGCCTCTGGCGATATGTACTGTTCTGTGAGAGAAGCGCCATCTCCTGGTCATGTCATGTATTTCATTGAATGGGTGGAGTTCCAGTAAAAACTAGTCACACCCAGGAAAAGGAGGGGGTCACTCCAGCTGCTGGGACTTTGCTGGAGCTCTGCTGGAACTCTCATGGGAACAGCATGGGAACAGCATGGCAGCAGCATGGCAGGGGAATTTCTATGTGGCTCCCACTGTACCGTTTGTCACACTGTCTTGCAACAAATGGAAACCTGCACTTTCAAATTCAGTGACAATGGCCAGTTTAGAGTTGTGACCAAGTTCCTCACTAGTCAAAAAGAACTCTACTTGACCATACTTTTTTTCCTCCCCATTCCAAAACACAACAGTGTAATTGTTACGTCGTATGCCTTTCTTGTAGCTCCTGGAAGTAAGCGGGGCTTTTCCAACTTGAGCTCTGTTAAACGCCCTGACTAAATTATTCTGAATGGGATGTCCAGCATATTTCTGTAATGCAGACAGATGATTTCCTTCAAGTTGACGGTAACTCCACGCTCCAATTAAAGTTCCCCTGGAGATTTTGTTGCTCTCTGAACAGAAACTGTAATCATTTGACATTCTTGCATAAAATTCTGCTATGGCAAATTTTGGTTTTACAGTTTGTGCAAATGAAGGCAGAGATTGTACTAGCTTTACAGCATTAATCATCCATGAATGAGCCGCAACAAATAACGATTTTTGTCTTCAAAATGAAAACAGGAATGGGTCCATAATGGTCCAAGGGCTCTGACACTGTCTGCCAAGTGTACTAGTAGATGCACGTTTGCAGTTTCATATCTCTTACCATAAAGATGACCCATCTGGGAACATAAGTTCAAGAGTAGCTTTTCTGCTTTTCTTGCTTATTGATTCCATCAGGAGTATGTAAATGGACTCATTGAGGAGAAGAAAGTGGTTGTAATATATCGCCCCAAGAATGCCATAGAAAAGGCAAGGCAAGGCAAGGCAATTTTATTTGTATAGCCGGGGAGAGCTGGCCAGCTCGATGGGAGGACTGGGTGGTCCATGGGAAGGGAGGGGAGGCCGGTCTAGCAACAGGGGAAAGGGGGGGAGGGGGGGCGATGCAGGCGGCGGCTGGTACAGAGAGATGGAGCTCCGGTGGATCTGCGGAAACACAGAGAGAGTGCGAGACACCAAGGCCAAACTACAAAGTACAACAGAAAATGACAGTTCAAAAATATACTGAGGAGAGGAGGGGTGGGGAGAGGAGTGGAGGGGAGAGGAGGGGAGAGGAGAGGGCTCTGTGTGACCAGATGTGTCCCCAGCAGTCTAAGCCTATAGCAGCGTAGCTATAAAATGGTTCAGAGCTACCTGAACCAGCCCTAACTAAAAGCCCTGTCATAAAGGAAGGTCTTAAGTCTAGACTTAAATGTAGTTAGAGTGTCTGCCTCTTTGACCCATGGAGAGAGCTGGTTCCACAGTAAAGGAGCCCGGTAACTGAAGGCTCTACCTCCCAGTCTGTTTTTAGAGGTACTGGGAGTCACTAATGGCGCATTTCCACTAGCACGGTTCGGCTCGGTACGGCACGGCTCGGCGCGCTATTGCGTGTTTCCACTAGCACGCAGTACCAGCAACCGGGTACAGTTTTGGTATCACCTCAGCCCTGGTTCCAAGCGAGCCGAAGCGTTACTAAAACGTGACGTCAGCCGACTGCCTTCCACTGATTGGCCGATGAGTGTCGTCACTGGAAGCGTCATAACCACTCGACGACCGACAACAGAAATGTTCCTGCTGAAGCTGTTATTACCAGAGAATTTCTAATATTTAGACTGGCTCTGTTATTACGTGACTTTATTAAGTTTTAATATTTTTTCATGCGAGAAAGTAACTGTTTAGATCCCCATGTGCGGTTAGTTTATCCAAACGACGGCTGTTTAGAAGTTTGCCCCGATGTTTTTCGGAGAAGTGAAGCTCCAGGTCCGAGCAGCGACCGCGACATCACAGAGGCAGCAGCCCGGCTCCTGACGTGCTCCGCCGGCCAGCCTACCACCGTCACCCCGAGGAGAACAGACCGCTAATTAACTTCCCCGATGGCTTTTTAGAGGTTTACCACCGGCTGGTTAAACTCTTAAATGTTGGTCTCATTGATTAAATCTAACAATTGTGGCTGTAGCAGCAGTTTGTTTGTGGTTAGAAAGAAGAGCAGCACTGCCTTGGGTTCTGTACGCACAGAAAACACCACATTACATCAATAAATAAATGTTTTACAATGAACCAGGCCGATCTCAGAGCTGGCAAGACTCTCCGGTAAGGCATATTGAAAATTAAATGCCGTTAACGGGACGAGAGCAGTCAAAACGGCGGTTTAAAGCTAGCTACAGCGAGGGTAGGTTCACTTCCTGTTTACAAAGTAAAAGCACCAGTTCTATCGTAATGGCTTTCCTTATGATAAAAGGCAACAGGTGTTTTATTTTGTGAAAATAACCGGAAGTGCGTTGCTCACTACGGCTAGCTTTAGTAACGCCGACTTCGTTGAAACAAAATTGTAAACAGCTGGTATTTTGTCAGTTTTTCAACACGTTGGGGATCTAAACGACTACTTTCTCGCCTGAAAATGTTTCAAATGTTGCTAAAGTTATATATTTACAGAGTTTAGAGCGTTGCTCGGCGCCGTGTAAATGACGTCACGGCGGCACTAGTGATACTCAGTTGTAATGGAAACACAACCAAACCGAGCCGAGCCGTATCGAGCCGAGCCGTATCGAGCCGAGCCGTGCTAGTGGAAATGCGCCATAACAGACCTGCGTTCTGGGAGCGGAGTGTTCTGGTAGGACAGTTAGGAATGATTAGTTCTTTCAGATAGGATGGAGCTTTATCATTAAGAGCCTTATAAGTCAGCAGAAGGATTTTGAAGTCTATTCTAGATCCTACAGGAAGCCAGTGGAGAGAAGCTAAAGTGGGAGAGAGGTGTTTTCTCTTCCATTCTCTTCCATTCTGGACCAGCTGGATACTCTTTAGAGAGTTTTTCGGACATCCTGACAGGAGAGAGTTGCAGTAGTCTAGCCTAGAAGTGATAAATGCATGCACCAGTTTCTCAGCATCACTCTGGGAGAGGATATTCCTAATCTTAGTGATACTGCGCAGATGGAAGAAGGCGGTCCTAGTCACGTGTTTTATGTGGGAGCTAAAGGAAAGGTCCTGGTCAAAAATGACTCCAAGGTTCCTCGCAGTTGTACTCGGGGTCAGGGTGATGCCATCTAGAGTAGCGATCTGATTAGAGAAAGTGTCCCTGAGATGTTTAGGTCCAAACACGATGACCTCAGTTTTATCTGAATTCAGTAGCAAGAAGTTAGAGGACATCCAGGATCTAATGTCTTTCAGACAGTCTTGCAGATTGATGAGGCGGCTTCTGTCATCTGGCTCCATGGACAAGTAGAGTTGCGTGTCATCCGCATAACAGTGAAAATTGATTGAGTGCTTCCGGATGATGTCACCTAATGGGAGCATGTAAAGAATGAAGAGGATTGGCCCTAAGACTGAACCCTGCGGTACACCATACGTAACTCTGCTATACTCTGAGTGGTCGTTATTAACATTAACAAATTGAAACCTGTCAGATAAGTATGACTTAAACCATTTTAGGGCAGGTCCTTTAATCCCAATTTCATGATCTAGTCTCTGCAGCAGGATGCTGTGGTCGATGGTGTCGAATGCAGCACTGAGGTCCAAAAGTACAAGTACAGAGACGAGACCTCTGTCTGAAGCTATAAGAAGATCATTAGAGACTTTGACAAGTGCTGTTTCAGTGCTATAGGTGCATTAGGAGGCGCTTCCATTGAACCAGTGTCTTTTCCAGTGCTCTAGTAATATCCAGGTAGAACAACTGTAAAACACTGGAGCTGATAACAAACTGACAGTAGCGTGCAGTGGCCTTTCAGTCAGGGGCAGCAGTAACACCCTCAACCCCCCCCCCAAAAAAAATTAAATGTAAAAAATGCAAGGCCGCTATTGTGCAACAGTACTTAATCAACACCAACGACCGCTGAACAACCACAACGCATCAAGACATCACTGTGCAGCATCGCCATCTGATCATCTTCCCTTAGATCACTCACCACTTTACAATGCACCATATCCTCCTGAGACCCAGCAATGCATTTTTGTACACTGTAGTGCACATCATATTCAAACCCATTTCTCTCATACTAAACATGTCACCTTATGAAGTCCTGTTGTTCACTACAGAGGACAACTAGCCCTTTCCAATGATATCTTGTGTGGGGGGGTGTGACCTTCCAAACTTTCTGTGCATCTCTTTTAAAAATGGCCGACATCGCAACAAGCAGATTTTATGGGAAAGAGTACAAGTGAGCATGATATTTACAATTTTAAGTATTTTGAGTCCTATATGTTGATTGTTTATTATAAATAAGCATCCCAGCAACACTGAAGTAAATTTTCAGAACTGAATTGTTTACTTTTCATATGAAAAAAAGCAAATTTTACTAATGTACACTGTAGTGGACATCGGGACTCTGTACTTGTGTTTCCGTCACATTTCTTTGGGAACAGCTCATTGACAGAGGCTGAGTAAATTCTTATATTCTTAAATAGTTGAGGGGGATTCAGAAATTGATTTATCAGAGTTTAAGAGTCCATGGTAAGATGATGACCCTGTAGGAGAGTGTAAAGGTTCAGATGAGGAAGAGCCAGATGAGGGAGATCAAGACAAAGAGCTGACGTGGTGCACCATTGGTTTCTATGGGCCGAAACCAAAACATAGGGTTTTGAGGTTTTAAATCAGTGCAAAATGAATGCCCATGGAAATATACTCCAGAAAACAGGTACCTTGATTTTGTTCTTGACTCTAAATAATGATTAAGCAATGAAAACTGTTCATGGATGGACAACAAGCCTTTTGTTGAGGCATTAATCAAAATAGCATAAGATGCAACCTGTTTGTCTTTTGCTCTAAAACATCTGAATGGTCAATGAAATACCATCTCGCATGATGAAATCACAAAGATAAATAGTGTAGTTGATGAAAAAGAATGAAAACCCTATAATTGACATTAGTTTTTATAATAAATTACTGTATTTTACATGATAATTCTAGTTTTTCCATGTACATTATAAGCATCAAAATATTACACGTTTGAGAACAATATAGTCCTGTTGTACACTACAGTGCACAGGTTATAAAATTAAAATAAAATAAAAATTTCAGATTTTTTTCTTTGCAATTTGTTCTTTACCATCCCAACACTTAATTTATGTAAAAAAAAAATCAAAATCAAAAAACTTTTTTTTCCTGTGTCTCAGGAGGATATGACTAGGGCTGACCCAAATAATTCGAAGCTTCGTTCGTTGCCATGGTTTTCCCCCCTCCTTTTTCCCTTTTTGACACCGGTTCTCATCGACAATTGTTACATTAAAATGAGTAGGCTACTGGGCATCCTGGAAACCTGCCTGATTTTGGAGATATGCAGTGTTTGTTTGCCATTACATGTCCCCCCCCTCCCCCCCATGGCCGCCGCCACCGCCACCCCCCCCCTCTGGCGGACGTTACGATCGCGCACCCCGCCGGCCGCCGAAGCTTCATTTAAAATCGATTTTATGTCCACGAAGCTTCGATTATCAAAATATGATAATCGGGTCAGCCCTACATATGACACAAAACATCAAAAACAGCACCTACTGCCCGACTTCTTAATCACTTCAAAAATAAAATCAATTTCTGTAACAGACCCATGCCAAAAAGCGTGCCCACAAAAATTACAAATTAACAATCTCTTAATGGTTGAGACACACCCAGACACACAGAGAGAGTTTTTTACCCAGAAGCAACACCAAAAGCATACAGTTGCCTATTAGCCCAACAGTATGCAGCGCCAATCTGAGAAAGTAAAAAAAAAAAAACTAGCACTCACCCATCACTACAGCTTGTACTGAAGAGTGGACATGTCCATCAGAACAGCTTGTTGTGCTCCGAGCTAGCTGTCAACCAGTCGTACCACAGTTTCCCACCTTATGCCACACAAAGCTTGTTGGTTTGAGTTAGCATCCATTTTAGGCGTCTGTCTTGCAAAAAATCTTTTTTTTCTGCAAAGGTCCGCAGTCGTATCACAAAATCTTGCTGTTAAATCACCCGCCATCACCTTTCCAGAATAACAGACTACGTGCGTCATCACGCAGCTGCCCATGGGCCAATCAGTCAGGCTAATTTCAATAACAACACCAAGGCCAGCACTAGAAACTCTGCTGGGCGTTCTGTCAGTAACAAAAATCAAAATCTGATTGGCTGATGATACTGTCACTCAACGTTTTAACCCAATAGCTAGCAATGCAACCATAGACTGTAAAAAGAATGGACATAGCACCGTGACGCCACCCATTGGTTTGGGGGAGTCTGTTTTGTGCCGCTACTACGGGGGTTTGAGCTGCGCCATGTTGGATTCTACTTGCCATATTTGGAGCGGTGCGGCCGTTAGCCGGCCGAGGGCCCGCCCACTGGCCTCGAAGCAGCGGTCTCCGGACCTGTCACTCAACGTTCCCGCACCCTAATTGGCCAGAACTTTAAACCTAATAACAGTAAAACGGTAGAGTTTTTAAAAAAATTCACCCCCCTCAGAGTGTGTACGGAGCTGTGATGCGTTTATAGGACATAGGAAATTTGAGTTCCACAAAACCAATCGTTTTCTGGATAAAGTTGCATACTGAACAAGTAATTGACCCCAGACACATTTCAGAATCACTTTTTAATTATGAAAAAAAATAATTATTTCATTTTTGACAGGGCTAGCAGTGCTGGTCTGGGAGACCGCTGTGGCGTTTCATGGGGGATTAGAATGTTGGCGGTTCGAGTGTTAATGTATTATTTGCATATTTTCTGTTCAACATTGCTTTTCTTTACATTTTATTTTCATTCCGCACATTCTTTTCATTTCATATTGCTTTTCTTTCACAGTCTTTCTTTTCATTTTTCACTTTTCTTTACTCTTTTAGTGACTTGCATTCTTAAAGACTGTTTTCGAAGGAGTGTATTTGTGGACTGGGCCAGAGTAGTTAATTTTACATTAGAGTAGAGCGCAAACACTTGTGTTGTCCAGCGACATCCGATTCTCTATAACAATCTTTCTGACCATGCTAAACACCCTTTCTGACTTTGCATTGCTAGGGGAATGCTTAGTAAAGCTTTCATAAGTTTTGGCAGTACCTGTCCCTTCCTACCAGGCCCCAGAATCAGTAAATTCTGTCTTCTTGGGGGAGATGCTTGCTATCTGTCACTTGGTGGTCTGTGAATTCCTCTCTCATCTTATCCGCTTTCAGCCTCAACTGGGGGAACAGTGTTTGACTGAACATTGCAGATCATTGCAGATCTAAATTGCCTTGCCTAACAGCAAACTGTTTCTATTATCTACCTGTCCCTGGAGTTGTGTTAAGGCGAGCTGCAGGGTCCAGCACTTTCAGGTCCCTCAGGAGTGGATGGTCGAAGGGAAAGGAGGAGAACATCTTCTTAAGCGCTGCCTCATAAAAGCTTCTCACAGTTCTACAACAGCATAAGAGTGAAAAAATGCATCAGTTGCCAGTTAGTTTAAACAGACTAAGGAACATATGTCCAGAACGAATTGCGTTGTTGTTTTCAACTACTGATGGTAGAAAACCAGCATGAGAAAAATCAACATGTTCTCACTCCCAGTGTGTCAAGAGCCTGACGAACGGTCACAGTCCCTCATCGTCACATGCCTGACTCATTAGGTACCCGTTTTTCGTCATGTTCTGACGAGCGGGGCAACCCGACAGTTTTACATAGAACTCCCACAACGTCTGAATAAGATGCCACGGGAAGTCTGTCGTTTTTCAGAAATCCTACAACGTCCGAAAAAGACACCACAGGAAGCAAGCTACCCTACTCTCTGTTGTCATATGACGTGACAGGGGATTCGCTCTTCATTCGCTCCCAAACTACTGTGAAGGTAAGTTATGTGGCTACGTCTGCTACATGTTTTATTAAATGTGATAAAAACCCGCTAAAATAAATAGAGCAGGACGCTCCTTACTTCCTGTCTTCTTCAAAATAAAAGTAGGCTCTGCTTCAGAGTAAAATTATTCCAAAATACTATCCATAATAGCGCAAGAACATCTTCACACTACTAGTGTAGAGTTTTTCATTTGCATTCTCTATTTTAAACCGTAAATATAAACATATGTATATAACATGCATAAACATGTACTGGATGAACAACGTAGCATAAGTTACTCAATTCTATTGTTTTCTTTTAACAAGTGTTTCTGATCTGCAATAAACGTTTTGTTTCATCGGTATTTCCACCATAACCAGCAACACAAAGGCACTTTTAAGAGCCGCTCTGTTTTGTTACACGTCTTTGCTGTAAGTTAACGTGTGTACCTGTCAGTCTGATTGTGTTCTTACTCGTGTGTGTGTGTGTGTGTATGAGAGAGAGAGAGAGAGAGATTGCCTCGTCCTTGTATTTCTTTCTGTAGATCTCTTTGTTAGTCTGTCTGTCTGTCTGATCAGTTGTCACCATGACTGATCCAAAAGATCCACTCATGAGCCTGGATGACCTGGTAGAACAGTTTGTGCTCTATGACCACCTCCACGGTCTTGGGAATTTATCTGGTCCTCACCAGTGCAGGGAGGCGCGGCAGCAGCAGCGGCAGCTGCACCACCACCTGAACCAAGGGTGAGGTGGAAAAAGAGAGACAGGGATGGAAACCTGCTCTCTCTGAGGCCAAGATCGAGCAGGAACCAGTCAAGTCAGGGTCACTATTATTTTTTCAAGCAAGATATTTTGATGATGTGATTTGATATGTTTATTAGGGCCACGGGCAATCGCACTGGGCACTGGTCCCAACAGCTATGAAATAGCTGATTACTGTAGTGCTGTAGTTTATGCTACTGTGATTTATGTAGCCTAGTTAAATACTACAGTAATCAGCACTACAGTAATCTACTGTACATGGTCTACATAACTACTGTTATTGTGTGGATTTTTTCCTACTTATTATTATTTTCTTTCTTCATCTTCCGGACGATTTTCGATTCGCTACTAGTCTAGGGCAAATTATATATCAAAACGTGCGGCTTCATCGGGATCGGTGGGCTATTACTTTTCTCAGCAGTGTACGAATTTTGCGCAAAAATTTTGCATTGAAGTCCATGGGACGGACGGTCATTGGAGTTTAACAAACGTCTACTGCTCAGGCATACTTTCACCTAGAGACTCCATTTAAACTTTAAACAGTAGACACAAGTCTTGTGTATTGTCGTATTACTCCACGTTTTGATAGGTCAAATAGTTTTTGATCAATCCCTGATCAATGACCATGATCATTTTTGGAGAAATTATGAGATTATAATGGGTGTGTATTGGACGGAATGTTCGTGTCAGAGTGCGTGACATCATCGGTTAGAGTGGGAGAAAAACTCCAGATTTTTTCTCTTTCCAAACTCCAAACGGCCACAATTTACACTCTACACACATAATTTCCGCCACGTTTGTAGACGAGCTCATCCTCGATCTCTTAATCTGCTCAAAATATCAGAGTGACTTACAGAATTTAAACTCTGAGCCTCTAAGTGCGGCCACGTCTGTCTCTGCTCCTCATTGACTCCAATACAAATATTTTCTGAGAGAAGCAGAACGGCCTGATGTTTTAAAACTGCCAGCGTCGCCAAAATATTTACTGTAGAAACACCAAATCGTACCAAAATTTTCAGTAAGTCCTTGATCTGTGTTTTGTTCTGATAGGAGTTACCGTTTTCTCACCCTAAGCCTAAATGTGAGACCGGTGCAGAGGCAGAAAATGGCTCTTTTTCCTCCATGTTTCTGTCTGTCTCAGCCTGCGGGGGCCCCTATCGCCGTGGTAACCTCTGTGATCCTCAGGCCAGAGCTCGTTAATATGGGAGAAATTTTGGGACTTTATTATCCACATATATGTGAGTAGAAATCAATACAAATATGACCGGATTTACAAATGTATATATAATTAATATAAATGTACATACATATGTGAGTAGAAATCAATACAAATATGACCGGATTTACAAATGTATATATAATTAATATAAATGTACATACATTTGTAAATATATTTTCGAGATTTTAATATAAACTAGAAAATTTCCTCTCGGGAAATTTTGAATGGGCCACGGGAGCTACTGCGGGTTGTGCCATCTCTGTCAACATGGGAATCAAACCCACGATCTTAAGGTCAAGACAGAGCTGATCAGACAGACACATGATCATCTTTCTATAAGCACTGATATGGAGGAGCTGTAACCACATTAGGTTACCTGTGTGTGTGTGTGTGTGTGTGTGTGTGTGTGTGTGTGTGTGTGTGTGTGTCTGTGTGTGTGTGTGTGACACCAACAAGGTTTAACTTTAAAACCAGATTAAATCATGGTTTAAGTTTAAATTCTGTTGCACGTTAACTGTGTTTTAATCACATGAAGGTGTGTTTGTGTGTGTGTGTGTGACTGTAATCACATGAAGCTGGCTCTAGAGTCTGTGTGTGTGTGTGTGACTGACTTGACACATAGTTAGTTAGTAGCTGCATCCTGTGTCAGTCTGATTTAGCTGTGTCTGTGTTTATAAACATTTAAACGAGCGCCAGGTGGATTGTTTATGAAGTTAACGAGCTCTGGCCTGAGGATCAAAGAGGTTACCACGGCGATAGGGGCCCCCGCAGGCTGAGGCAGACAGAAACGTGGACAAAAAGAGCCATTTTCTGCCTCTAAACCGGTCTCACAATTAGGCTTAGCATGAGAAAACGGTAACTCCTATCAGAACAAAACACAGATCAACGTTGCTCTAAGGACTTAATGAAAATTTCGGTACGATTTGGTGTTTCTACAGTAAATATTTTGGCGACGCTGGCAGTTTTAAAACATCAGGCCGTTCTGCTCCTCTCAGAAAATATTTGTATTGGACTCAATGAGGAGCAGAGACAGACGTGGCCGCACTCAGAGGCTGATTCTGTAAGTTCTGTAAGTCTCTCTGATATTTTGAGCACATGACATGAGAGATAACAAGTTTGTCTTACAAATTCTGAAAAAATTATGTCTGTAGAGTGTAAATTGTGGCCGTGCTCACAGTTTATCCAGAAAAAATACAGAATGTTTCTTCACTCTCTCCCACTCTAACCGATGATGTCACGCACTCTGACACGAACATTCTATGCAATACACACCCATTATAATCTCATAATTTCTCCAAAAATGATCATGGTCATTGATCAGGGATTGATCAAAAACTATATGACCTATCAAAACGTGGAGTAATGCGACAATACACAAGACTTGTGTCTACTGTTTAAAGTTTAAATGGAGTCTCTAGGTGAAAGTATGCCTGAGCAGTAGACTTTTGTTAAACTCCAATGATTGGTCTTTTTCGGTCTTTTTTTTTCGCCCGTCCCATTGACTTACATGCAAAATTTTTGCGCAGTTTTTCGCGACTATGTCGCGAAAAATTCGTAAACTGTTGAGAAAAGTAATAGCACAGCGATCCCGATCAAGACGCACGTTTTGAGTAGCGCATCGAAAATCGGCCGGAAGTGGAAAAATAATAATAACTAGAAAATTTCCTCTCGGGAAATTTTGAATGGGCCACGGGAGCTACTGCGGGTTGTGCCATCTCTGTCAACATGGGAATCAAACCCACGATCTTAAGGTCAAGACAGAGCTGATCAGACAGACACATGATCATCTTTCTATAAGCACTGATATGGAGGAGCTGTAACCACATTAGGTTACCTGTGTGTGTGTGTGTGTGTGTGTGTGTGTGTGTGTGTGTGTGTGTGTGTGTGTGTGTGTGTGTGTGTGTGTGTGTGTGTGTGTGTGTGTGTGTGTGTGTGTGTGTGTGTGTGTGTGTGTGTGACTGTAATCACATGAAGCTGGCTCTAGAGTCTGTGTGTGTGTTGTAGTTAGTTAGTAGCTGCATCCTGTGTCAGTCTGATTTAGCTGTGTCTGTGTTTATAAACATTTAAACGAGCGCCAGGTGGATTGTTTATGAAGTTAACGAGCCCTGGCCTGAGGATCAAAGAGGTTACCACGGCGATAGGGGCCCCCGCAGGCTGAGACAGACAGAAACGTGGAGAAAAACAGCCATTTTCTGCCTCTAAACCGGCCTCACAATTAGGCTTAGCATGACAAAACGGTAACTCCTATCAGAACAAAACACAGATCAACGTTGCTCTAAGGACTTACTGAAAATTTCGGTACGATTTGGTGTTTCTACAGTAAATATTTTGGCGACGCTGGCAGTTTTAAAACATCAGGCCGTTCTGCTCCTCTCAGAAAATATTTGTATTGGACTCAATGAGGAGCAGGGACAGACGTGGCCGCACTCAGAGGCTGATTCTGTAAGTTCTGTAAGTCTCTCTGATATTTTGAGCACATGACATGAGAGATAACAAGTTTGTCTTACAAATTCTGAAAAAATTATGTCTGTAGAGTGTAAATTGTGGCCGTGGTGGCAATTTATCCAGAAAAAATACAGAATGTTTCTTCACTCTCTCCCACTCTAACCGATGATGTCACGCACTCTGACACGAACATTCCATGCAATACACACCCATTATAAACTCATAATTTCTCCAAAAATGATCATGGTCATTGATCAGGGATTGATCAAAAACTATATGACCTATCAAAACGTGGAGTAATACGACAATACACAAGACTTGTGTCTACTGTTTAAAGTTTAAATGGAGTCTCTAGGTGAAAGTATGCCTGAGCAGTAGACTTTTGTTAAACTCCAATGATTGGTCTTTTTCGCTCTTTTTTTTTCGCCCGTCCCATTGACTTACATGCAAAATTTTTGCGCAGTTTTTCGCGACTACGTCGCGAAAAATTCGTAAACTGTTGAGAAAAGTAATAGCACAGCGATCCCGATCAGGACGCACGTTTTGATATATAATATGTCCTGCAACTCTTCGAGTTGCAGGACTAGTAGCACATCGAAAATCGGCCGGAAGTGGAAAAATAATAACTAGAAAATTTCCTCTCGGGAAATTTTGAATGGGCCGCGGGGCTACTGCCGATTTTGCCATCTCTGTCAACATGGGAATCAAACCCACGATCTTATGCGCAAGACAGAGCTGATCAGACAGACACATGATCATCTTTCTATAAGCACTGATATGGAGGAGCTGTAACCACATTAGGTTACCTGTGTGTGTGTGTGTGTGTGTGTGTGTGTGTGTGTGTGTGACACCAACAAGGTTTAACTTTAAAACCAGATGAAATCATGGTTTAAGTTTAAATTCTGTTGCACGTTAACTGTGTTTTAATCACATGAAGGTGTGTGTGTGTTTGTGTGTGTGTGTGTGTGTGTGTGTGTGACTGTAATCACATGAAGCTGGCTCTAGAGTCTGTGTGTGTGACTGACTTGACACATAGTTAGTTAGTAGCTGCATCCTGTGTCAGTCTGATTTAGCTGTGTCTGTGTTTATAAACATTTAAACGAGCGCCAGGTGGATTGTTTATGAAGTTAACGAGCCCTGGCCTGAGGATCAAAGAGGTTACCACGGCGATAGGGGCCCCCGCAGGCTGAGACAGACAGAAACGTGGAGAAAAACAGCCATTTTCTGCCTCTAAACCGGCCTCACAATTAGGCTTAGCATGACAAAACGGTAACTCCTATCAGAACAAAACACAGATCAACGTTGCTCTAAGGACTTACTGAAAATTTCGGTACGATTTGGTGTTTCTACAGTAAATATTTTGGCGACGCTGGCAGTTTTAAAACATCAGGCCGTTCTGCTCCTCTCAGAAAATATTTGTATTGGACTCAATGAGGAGCAGGGACAGACGTGGCCGCACTCAGAGGCTGATTCTGTAAGTTCTGTAAGTCTCTCTGATATTTTGAGCACATGACATGAGAGATAACAAGTTTGTCTTACAAATTCTGAAAAAATTATGTCTGTAGAGTGTAAATTGTGGCCGTGGTGGCAATTTATCCAGAAAAAATACAGAATGTTTCTTCACTCTCTCCCACTCTAACCGATGATGTCACGCACTCTGACACGAACATTCCATGCAATACACACCCATTATAAACTCATAATTTCTCCAAAAATGATCATGGTCATTGATCAGGGATTGATCAAAAACTATATGACCTATCAAAACGTGGAGTAATACGACAATACACAAGACTTGTGTCTACTGTTTAAAGTTTAAATGGAGTCTCTAGGTGAAAGTATGCCTGAGCAGTAGACTTTTGTTAAACTCCAATGATTGGTCTTTTTCGGTCTTTTTTTTTCGCCCGTCCCATTGACTTACATGCAAAATTTTTGCGCAGTTTTTCGCGACTATGTCGCGAAAAATTCGTAAACTGTTGAGAAAAGTAATAGCACAGCGATCCCGATCAGGACGCACGTTTTGATATATAATATGTCCTGCAACTCTTCGAGTTGCAGGACTAGTAGCGCATCGAAAATCGGCCGGAAGTGGAAAAATAATAATAACTAGAAAAAGATAGCATTTCCTGCAGAAAATGCGTGTGAATGCTGAAAGCAGCTGAACGCTGTTGCTGAAGCAATGCTGAATGAGCTGAAGAAATTGTTGAATCAATGCTAAATTAGTTGACGAAACTGCTAAAGCAATGTTGAAAAGACTAATGCTAGAGTAGAGTAGAGTAGAGAGTAGATGAATACTTTATTCATCCCTAGGAGGGAAAAAGCTGAAACATATAACTTGTAGTGTGAGATGAATGCCTTTTTAAAGGTAAAAAGCAGTAGAAATGCTAAAGGGAGAAGAAAACATTGAAATTCTGCATGTTTAAATGTAATGGTTAAATAGTTGAAATCTGCAGCTAACCTGACAGGAAGGACAACTGATGAACCAGCACTAACATAGCTGAAGCAATGGCTGAAAATATATTTAAAAGTAGAAGATGTGAGACTTTGTATGAAATGGCTGGAAATTACTTGAATTGTCAAAGAAGAGTTTGAAAAATTCCTGAATTAGGAAAAAAGTTAATGCCTACTGAAATACATTGTAAACTGACAGCAGAAGAACATTGTTGAAGAATATAGATGGAGCATTAGCTGAGGAGTAGAACATGTAAACAGCAGGTTTAATGGTGTGAAATGGTTGAGAAGAGCCTCAGTAGTTTAGGATACGTGTAAAACAATGTGTTCAACATGACCAAAATGGGGAAATGTGTATTTTCAGTTTAAATAGCTAAAGAACAAAATTAACAGCAACAAGTCCATTAACTACAACAGGAAGATAGAGAGGTACATACAAAACAGTCAGACAACTGTAGGAAAAGTGTGTGTGTGTGTGTGTGTGTGTGTGTGACACCAACAAGGTTTAACTTTAAAACCAGATGAAATCATGGTTTAAGTTTAAATTCTGTTGCACGTTAACTGTGTTTTAATCACATGAAGGTGTGTGTGTGTTTGTGTGTGTGTGTGTGTGTGTGTGTGTGTGACTGTAATCACATGAAGCTGGCTCTAGAGTCTGTGTGTGTGACTGACTTGACACATAGTTAGTTAGTAGCTGCATCCTGTGTCAGTCTGATTTAGCTGTGTCTGTGTTTATAAACATTTAAACGAGCGCCAGGTGGATTGTTTATGAAGTTAACGAGCCCTGGCCTGAGGATCAAAGAGGTTACCACGGCGATAGGGGCCCCCGCAGGCTGAGACAGACAGAAACGTGGAGAAAAACAGCCATTTTCTGCCTCTAAACCGGCCTCACAATTAGGCTTAGCATGACAAAACGGTAACTCCTATCAGAACAAAACACAGATCAACGTTGCTCTAAGGACTTACTGAAAATTTCGGTACGATTTGGTGTTTCTACAGTAAATATTTTGGCGACGCTGGCAGTTTTAAAACATCAGGCCGTTCTGCTCCTCTCAGAAAATATTTGTATTGGACTCAATGAGGAGCAGGGACAGACGTGGCCGCACTCAGAGGCTGATTCTGTAAGTTCTGTAAGTCTCTCTGATATTTTGAGCACATGACATGAGAGATAACAAGTTTGTCTTACAAATTCTGAAAAAATTATGTCTGTAGAGTGTAAATTGTGGCCGTGGTGGCAATTTATCCAGAAAAAATACAGAATGTTTCTTCACTCTCTCCCACTCTAACCGATGATGTCACGCACTCTGACACGAACATTCCATGCAATACACACCCATTATAAACTCATAATTTCTCCAAAAATGATCATGGTCATTGATCAGGGATTGATCAAAAACTATATGACCTATCAAAACGTGGAGTAATACGACAATACACAAGACTTGTGTCTACTGTTTAAAGTTTAAATGGAGTCTCTAGGTGAAAGTATGCCTGAGCAGTAGACTTTTGTTAAACTCCAATGATTGGTCTTTTTCGGTCTTTTTTTTTCGCCCGTCCCATTGACTTACATGCAAAATTTTTGCGCAGTTTTTCGCGACTACGTCGCGAAAAATTCGTAAACTGTTGAGAAAAGTAATAGCACAGCGATCCCGATCAGGACGCACGTTTTGATATATAATATGTCCTGCAACTCTTCGAGTTGCAGGACTAGTAGCGCATCGAAAATCGGCCGGAAGTGGAAAAATAATAATAACTAGAAAATTTCCTCTCGGGAAATTTTGAATGGGCCACGGGAGCTACTGCGGGTTGTGCCATCTCTGTCAACATGGGAATCAAACCCACGATCTTAAGGTCAAGACAGAGCTGATCAGACAGACACATGATCATCTTTCTATAAGCACTGATATGGAGGAGCTGTAACCACATTAGGTTAACTGTGTGTGTGTGTGTGTGTAGGTGTGTGTGTGTGTGTGTGTGTGTGTGTGTGTGTGTGTGTGTGACTGTAATCACATGAAGCTGGCTCTAGAGTCTGTGTGTGACTGACTTGTCACATAGTTAGTTAGTAGCTGCATCCTGTGTCAGTCTGATTTAGCTGTGTCTGTGTTTATAAACATTTAAACGAGCGCCAGGTGGATTGTTTATGAAGTTAACGAGCTCTGGCCTGAGGATCAAAGAGGTTACCACGGCGATAGGGGCCCCCGCAGGCTGAGACAGACAGAAACGTGGAGAAAAACAGCCATTTTCTGCCTCTAAACCGGCCTCACAATTAGGCTTAGCATGACAAAACGGTAACTCCTATCAGAACAAAACACAGATCAACGTTGCTCTAAGGACTTAATGAAAATTTCGGTACGATTTGGTGTTTCTACAGTAAATATTTTGGCGACGCTGGCAGTTTTAAAAACATCAGGCCGTTCTGCTCCTCTCAGAAAATATTTGTATTGGACTCAATGAGGAGCAGAGACAGACGTGGCCGCACTCAGAGGCTGATTCTGTAAGTTCTGTAAGTCTCTCTGATATTTTGAGCACATGACATGAGAGATAACAAGTTTGTCTTACAAATTCTGAAAAAATTATGTCTGTAGAGTGTAAATTGTGGCCGTGGTGGCAATTTATCCAGAAAAAATACAGAATGTTTCTTCACTCTCTCCCACTCTAACCGATGATGTCACGCACTCTGACACGAACATTCCATGCAATACACACCCATTATAAACTCATAATTTCTCCAAAAATGATCATGGTCATTGATCAGGGATTGATCAAAAACTATATGACCTATCAAAACGTGGAGTAATGCGACAATACACAAGACTTGTGTCTACTGTTTAAAGTTTAAATGGAGTCTCTAGGTGAAAGTATGCCTGAGCAGTAGACTTTTGTTAAACTCCAATGATTGGTCTTTTTCGGTCTTTTTTTTTCGCCCGTCCCATTGACTTACATGCAAAATTTTTGTGCAGTTTTTCGCGACTACGTCGCGAAAAATTCGTAAACTGTTGAGAAAAGTAATAGCACAGCGATCCCGATCAGGACGCACGTTTTGATATATAATTTGTCCTGCAACTCTTCGAGTTGCAGGACTAGTAGCGCATCGAAAATCGGCCGGAAGTGGAAAAATAATAATAAGAAGAAAAAATCCACACAATAACAGTAGTGCCCGGGCTTCGCCCGGGCACTGGTCCCTGCAGCTATTTCATAGCTGTTGGGACCAGTGCCCGGTGCGATTGCCCGTGGCCCTAACTAGAAAATTTCCTCTCGGGAAATTTTGAATGGGCCACGGGAGCTACTGCGGGTTGTGCCATCTCTGTCAACATGGGAATCAAACCCACGATCTTAAGGTCAAGACAGAGCTGATCAGACAGACACATGATCATCTTTCTATAAGCACTGATATGGAGGAGCTGTAACCACATTAGGTTAACTGTGTGTGTGTGTGTGTGTGTGTGTGTGTGTGTGTGTGTGTGTGTGTGTGTGTGTGTGTGTGTGTGTGTGTGTGTGTCTGTGTGTGTGTGTGTGTGACACCAACAAGGTTTAACTTTAAAACCAGATTAAATCATGGTTTAAGTTTAAATTCTGTTGCACGTTAACTGTGTTTTAATCACATGAAGGTGTGTGTGTGTGTGTTTGTGTGTGTGTGTGTGACTGTAATCACATGAAGCTGGCTCGAGAGTCTGTGTGTGTGTGTGTGTGTGTGTGTGTGTGTGACTGTAATCACATGAAGCTGGCTCTAGAGTCTGTGTGTGTGTGTGTGACTGACTTGACACATAGTTAGTTAGTAGCTGCATCCTGTGTCAGTCTGATTTAGCTGTGTCTGTGTTTATAAACATTTAAACGAGCGCCAGGTGGATTGTTTATGAAGTTAACGAGCTCTGGCCTGAGGATCAAAGAGGTTACCACGGCGATAGGGGCCCCCGCAGGCTGAGACAGACAGAAACGTGGAGAAATAGAGCCATTTTCTGCCTCTAAACCGGTCTCACAATTAGGCTTAGCATGACAAAACGGTAACTCCTATCAGAACAAAACACAGATCAACGTTGCTCTAAGGACTTACTGAAAATTTCGGTACGATTTGGTGTTTCTACAGTAAATATTTTGGCGACGCTGGCAGTTTTAAAACATCAGGCCGTTCTGCTCCTCTCAGAAAATATTTGTATTGGACTCAATGAGGAGCAGAGACAGACGTGGCCGCACTCAGAGGCTGATTCTGTAAGTTCTGTAAGTCTCTCTGATATTTTGAGCACATGACATGAGAGATAACAAGTTTGTCTTACAAATTCTGAAAAAATTATGTCTGTAGAGTGTAAATTGTGGCCGTGGTGGCAATTTATCCAGAAAAAATACAGAATGTTTCTTCACTCTCTCCCACTCTAACCGATGATGTCACGCACTCTGACACTAACATTCCATGCAATACACACCCATTATAAACTCATAATTTCTCCAAAAATGATCATGGTCATTGATCAGGGATTGATCAAAAACTATATGACCTATCAAAACGTGGAGTAATACGACAATACACAAGACTTGTGTCTACTGTTTAAAGTTTAAATGGAGTCTCTAGGTGAAAGTATGCCTGAGCAGTAGACTTTTGTTAAACTCCAATGATTGGTCTTTTTCGGTCTTTTTTTTTCGCCCGTCCCATTGACTTACATGCAAAATTTTTGCGCAGTTTTTCGCGACTACGTCGCGAAAAATTCGTAAACTATTGAGAAAAGTAATAGCACAGCGATCCCGATCAAGACGCACGTTTTGATATATAATATGTCCTGCAACTCTTCGAGTTGCAGGACTAGTAGCACATCGAAATCTGGCCGGAAGTGGAAAAATAATAATAATAATAAGAAAAAATCCACACAATAACAGTAGTGCCCGGGCTTCGCCCGGGCACTGGTCCCTGCAGCTATTTCATAGCTGTTGGGACCAGTGCCCGGTGCGATTGCCCGTGGCCCTAACTAGAAAAAGATAGCATTTCCTGCAGAAAATGCGTGTGAATGCTGAAAGCAGCTGAACGCTGTTGCTGAAGCAATGCTGAATGAGCTGAAGAAATTGTTGAATCAATGCTAAATTAGTTGACGAAACTGCTAAAGCAATGTTGAAAAGACTAATGCTAGAGTAGAGTAGAGTAGAGAGTAGATGAATACTTTATTCATCCCTAGGAGGGAAAAAGCTGAAACATATAACTTGTAGTGTGAGATGAATGCCTTTTTAAAGGTAAAAAGCAGTAGAAATGCTAAAGGGAGAAGAAAACATTGAAATTCTGCATGTTTAAATGTAATGGTTAAATAGTTGAAATCTGCAGCTAACCTGACAGGAAGGACAACTGATGAACCAGCACTAACATAGCTGAAGCAATGGCTGAAAATATATTTAAAAGTAGAAGATGTGAGACTTTGTATGAAATGGCTGGAAATTACTTGAATTGTCAAAGAAGAGTTTGAAAAATTCCTGAATTAGGAAAAAAGTTAATGCCTACTGAAATACATTGTAAACTGACAGCAGAAGAACATTGTTGAAGAATATAGATGGAGCATTAGCTGAGGAGTAGAACATGTAAACAGCAGGTTTAATGGTGTGAAATGGTTGAGAAGAGCCTCAGTAGTTTAGGATACGTGTAAAACAATGTGTTCAACATGACCAAAATGGGGAAATGTGTATTTTCAGTTTAAATAGCTAAAGAACAAAATTAACAGCAACAAGTCCATTAACTACAACAGGAAGATAGAGAGGTACATACAAAACAGTCAGACAACTGTAGGAAAAGTGTGTGTGTGTGTGTGTGTGTGTGTGTGTGTGTGTGTGTGTGTGTGTGTGTGTGTGTGTGTGTGTGTGTGTGTGTGTGTGTGTGTGTGTGTGTGTGTGTGTGTGTGTGGTAGTTAGTGTGTGTCCATTTGTGTGTGTGTGTGTGTGTGTGTGTGTGTGTGTGTGTGTGTGTGTGTGTGACACTGACAGACTGAGAGAGAATGTGTGTGATAGATATGAATTGTTGAAATAGCACAAAGTATGAAGGAGGAGTTAGATCCTGAAAAAGAGCGGAAGAAGTAAGAATAATAAGATAGATAGATAGATAGATAGATAGATAGATAGATAGATAGATAGATAGATAGATAGATAGATAGATAGATAGATAGATGGACAGAGAGAGAGAGACAGATAGAGAGGGTGACAGAGGGAGAAAGAGAGACAGAGAGTGAAACACACACACACACACACACACACACACACAGGTAGATAGATAGACAGACAGACAGATAGATAAATAGACAGACAGACAGATAGATAAATAGACAAACAGACAGATAGATAGATAGATAGATATAGAGAGAAGGAGAGAGGGAGAGAGAGGGAGGGAGAAGAGAGAGAGATAAGGAGAGGGAAGGATAGAGAGAGGGAGGAAGGGAAGGAGAGAGGGAAGAAGGGAGGGAGACAGAAGAGAGAGAGGGAAGGATAGAGAGAGGGAGGAAGGGAGGGAGAGAGGGAAGGATAGAGAGAGGGAGGAAGGGAGGGATTATAATTATTATCATTTAGAAGTTTATAGTATATAGTATGAATAATATCATTTCAGACAGACAGACAGACCCAGAGAGAAGAGAGAGAGACAAATAGAGAGGGTGACACAGAGAGAGAGAAAGAGAGAGAGAGATAGATAGATAGATAGATAGATAGATAGATAGATAGATAGATAGATAGATAGATAGACAGACAGACAGACAGACAGACAGACAGACAGACAGACAGACAAAGAGAGAGAGACAGATAGAGAGGGTGACACACACCCACAGATAGATAGATAGATAGATAGATAGATAGATAGATAGATAGATAGATAGATAGATAGATAGATAGATAGATAGATAGACAGACAGACAGACAGACAGACAGACAGACAGACAGACAGACAGACAAAGAGAGAGAGACAGATAGAGAGGGTGACACACACCCACAGATAGATAGATAGATAGATAGATAGATAGATAGATAGATAGATAGATAGATAGATAGATAGATAGATAGATAGATAGATAGATAGATAGATAGATAGATAGATAGATAGATAGATAGAGAGACAGAGAGATAGAGAGACAGAGAGATAGAGAGACAGACAGACAGACCATGCCACAGCATGGTGGCAGCTTTAACCATAGGCTTTAACTGCTCTGTGACACCCTCAAACAGATCTAATGTACGACAAATCTGTACTTAGTACGAGCAAAAGGTTTACATTTTCCGAACCATAAGACCCTGCTGAACGCGTCCGTGTCACTTTGGTGTTTCTAGAGTAAAAATTGTTGATTGTGTCGCAGGTTGGAAACTTTGGGACGTTTAGAAAATCAGCGCCTACTTTTGAATGGGAGTCAATGAGAGGAGAGAGGAAACTGGCCGCACTCAGAGGCTCCCAGTTTAAATTGTGTTCGTCTCTCTGGTTTTTTGAGCACATGAAGAGATCGAGGATGAGCTTGTCTACAAACATGCCCGAAATTATGTGTGTAGAGTGTAATCTGTGGCTGTGCTGACAGGATAGAGAGAAAAATGTGAGAGGATTTTTAGACCCTCTGTCACTCTGCCAACTGCCAACGTCCGAACATTCCGTCCCATTGACTTTCATGTTAAATCTGAATTTTGTCAGAAATTTTAATGATTTTAAAACTATACATATATCTGAAACTGTTGAAGATATCAATAAGCTGAGATATAGCTGAATAGTTGAAAGGTTTGTGAACAGTTTAAAAGTTGAATGAAGTCTGTAGCTGAAAGTATGCTGAAGCTATTAGAGGCTGAATGAAGCAGAAGATTTGAAGAGTTTGAAGACTGTTTCAATGTATTTCCTATGAGAGAAAAATTGCACAAAAAGTTAAATATTTTAAAAAGTATAAATAGTATGAAAGAGAAAAATAATAGCATAAATGTCCTGAAAAAGCTGCACGTTTTGATATATGAATTGTTGAAATAGCACAAAGTATGAAGAAGGAGTTAAACGCAGAAAAAGGGAAGAAGAAGTAAGAATAACTAGAAAAAGATAGCATTTCCTGCAGAAAATGCGTGTGAATGCTGAAAGCAGCTGAACGCTGTTGCTGAAGCAATGCTGAATGAGCTGAAGAAATTGTTGAATCAATGCTAAATTAGTTGACGAAACTGCTAAAGCAATGTTGAAAAGACTAATGCTAGAGTAGAGTAGAGTAGAGAGTAGAGGAATACTTTATTCATCCCTAGGAGGGAAAAAGCTGAAACATATAACTTGTAGTGTGAGATGAATGCCTTTTTAAAGGTAAAAAGCAGTAGAAATGCTAAAGGGAGAAGAAAACATTCAGTAGTCGAGTTGAGGGGGGATGGGGGGGGGATGGCATCCCCCCTGAAATAAAAACGATCAAAATCATCCCCCCTGTAAAAATGCCATCCCCCCTCTCCATCCCCTTTTTACATTAAATGTTGGACATAACTATAATTATATTAAGGCTGTCGCCTGGCCTGGGCATTCCCCCCGAACATTTCTTATAGCCCAGGTCCAGGATGTTTTCTCAGACGGAGTTAAACAGAAGCGCACATTAACTGAGAAGGTAGTTTTGTAATTTCCCGGTCACAGTGAATGCAACACAGGCACGACGCCACGACCAATCAGAGAGAAGTGTTGTAGAAGCGAGAATCCTCCTCCGTGTTTTATTGGTTAACAGCCAGGTAACCAAGGTGACAATCTGAACTCTAGCGATAGATAGCGTTCCGAGCGGTTCCGAATCACGGAAAAGGGGAGAAGTTTCTGCAGTCGTGGTGACTCGCGCCAGCAGGGGCAGACCGCCGGTGGGTCAGTGGACCGGCCCGGTCCGGTCCGGCGTGGTGCTGCAAGTGACCCACTGATGTTAGTGTGTTTACATTTTGTGTTTACATCAACGTCTATGAGCGCGAGGAGTGACTATTCTCGGTCAGAGTTTTGTTTTTGCTCTCCAGCCACAGCTCCACACTAGACCAGTTCTGAGTTCACTTTCATACACTTAGCCATTCTTGTCATTACAATGAAAGGAACCTTAGTCAGTAGGCCTACTAAATGGGCTTTTTTAAATGTTTTATCTGAAGCAATGTTGTCTTTTCCCTTTATTTCCTCCTCAGAGTACACCAGAATGCCTTATTTATGTGTTAAAAATCACAATTTTTTTCTGGGGGAGTGCCCCCAGACCCCCCTACAGTGCTTTAGATAGATGTCAAATCAATTAAAGCCCAGCTGAGTTGGTACTAGTGGAGAAGCTCCATAATAATAATAATAAAATATATATATTTATATATAATTTATAATTTTATAATAATAAATTATATAATATAGTTTACATGAATTACACTACCCCCCCCCCCCCCCTCCCCTTTTTTTTTAATAAGGTGAAAAAAATTGACCATCCCCCCTGAATTTTTTTTACAACTCGACTACTGAAAACATTGAAATTCTGCATGTTTAAATGTAATGGTTAAATAGTTGAAATCTGTAGCTAACCTGACAGGAAGGACAACTGATGAACCAGCACTAACATAGCTGAAGCAATGGCTGAGAATATATTTAAAAGTAGAAGATGTGAGACTTTGTATGAAATGGCTGGAAATTACTTGAATTGTCAAAGAAGAGTTTGAAAAATTCCTGAATTAGGAAAGAAGTTAATGCCTACTGAAATACATTGTAAACTGACAGCAGAAGAACATTGTTGAAGAATATAGATCGAGCATTAGCTGAGGAGTAGAACATGTAAACAGCGGGTTTAATGGTGTGAAATGGTTGAGAAGAGCCTCAGTAGTTTAGGATACGTGTAAAACAATGTGTTCAACATGACCAAAATGGGGAAATGTGTATTTTCAGTTTAAATAGCTAAAGAACAAAATTAACAGCAACGAGTCCATTAACTACAACAGGAAGATAGAGAGGTACATACAAAACAGTCAGACAACTGTAGGAAAAGTGTGTGTGTGTGTGTGTGTGTGTGTGTGTGTGTGTGTGTGTGTGTGTGTGTGTGTGTGGGTGTGTGCGTGAGAGAGTGAGGAAGATATACAAAGGTGTGTGTGTGTGTGTGTGTGTGTGTGTGTGAGAGAGTGAGGAAGATATACAAAAGTGTGTGTGTGTGTGTGTGTGTGTGTGTGTGTGCGTGTGTGTGTGTGTGTGAGTGAGTGAGTGAGGAAGATATACAAAAGGTTCTGACCTGACAACTGTATGAAATGTGTGTGTGTTGGACGTGTGTGTCTGTTTGTGTATGGTTAGTGTGTGTCCATTTGTGTGTGTGTTTGTTGTGTGTGCATGTGTGTCTGTTTGTGTGTAATTGTGTAAATTGTGTGTGTGTTTGGTAAGTGGTTGTATGTTTGTTGTGTGTGTGTGTGTGTGTTTGTGTGTGTGTGGTAGTTAGTGTGTGTCCATTTGTGTGTGTGTGTTTGTGTGTTGGATGTGTGTGTATGGTGAGTGTGTGTCCATGTCCATTTGTGTGTGTGCGTGTGTGTGTATGGTGTGTGTGTATTTGTGTGTGTGTGTTGGATGTGTGTGTATGGTGAGTGTGTGTCCATTTGTGTGTGTGTGTGTGTGTGTGTGTGTGTGTGTGTGTCCATTTGTGTGTTGGATGTGTGTGTGTGTGTGTGTGTGGTAGTTAGTGTGTGTCCATTTGTGTGTGTGTGTGTATGACCGACAGACAGTCAGACAGACAGAGAGAATGTGTGCGTTGCCTTGGTGACGTTGCCATGGTGACGTTGCCATGGTGACGTTACCATGGTGAGGTTGCCATGTTGAGGTTACCATGTAACTGGTGGCTGGTGGCTTTAAGGCATGGTGGCAGCTTTAACCATAGGCTTTAACTGCTCTGTGACACCCTCAAACAGATCTAATGTACGACAAATCTGTACTTAGTACGAGCAAAAGGTTTACATTTTCCGAACCATAAGACCTTGCTGAACGCGTCCATGTCACTTTGGTGTTTCTAGAGTAAAAATTGTTGATTGGGTCGCAGGTTGGAAACTTTGGGACGTTTAGAAAATCAGCTCCTACTTTTGAATGGGAGTCAATGAGAGGAGAGAGGGAAATGGCCACACTCAGAGGCTCCTAGTTTAAATTGTGTTCGTCTCTCTGGTTTTTTGAGCACATGAAGAGATCAAGGATGAGCTTGTCTACAAACGTGGCCGAAATTATGTGTGTAGAGTGTAATCTGTGGCTGTACTGGCAGGATAGAGAGAAAAATGTGAGAGGATTTTTAGACCCTCTGTCACTCTACCAACTGCCAACGTCCGAACATTCCGTCCCATTGACTTTCATGTTAAATCTGAATTTTGTCAGAAATTTTAATGATTTTAAAACTATACATATATCTGAAACTGTTGAAGATATCAATAAGCTGAGATATAGCTGAATAGTTGAAAGGTTTGTGAACAGTTTAAAAGTTGAATGAAGTCTGTAGCTGAAAGTATGCTGAAGCTATTAGAGGCTGAATGAAGCAGAAGATTTGAAGAGTTTGAAGACTGTTTCAATGTATTTCCTATGAGAAAAAAATTGCACAAAAAGTTAAATATTTTAAAAAGTATAAATAGTATGAAAGAGAAAAATAATAGCATAAATGTCCTGAAAAAGCTGCACGTTTTGATATATGAATTGTTGAAATAGCACAAAGTATGAAGAAGGAGTTAAACGCAGAAAAAGGGTGAAAGAAGTAAGAATAATAATAACTAGAAAATTTCCTCTCGGGAAATTTTGAATGGGCCACGGGAGCTACTGCGGGTTGTGCCATCTCTGTCAACATGGGAATCAAACCCACGATCTTAAGGTCAAGACAGAGCTGATCAGACAGACACATGATCATCTTTCTATAAGCACTGATATGGAGGAGCTGTAACCACATTAGGTTACCTGTGTGTGTGTGTGTGTGTGTGTGTGTGTGTGTGTGTGTGTGTGTGTGTGTGTGTGTGTGTGTGACTGTAATCACATGAAGCTGGCTCTAGAGTCTGTGTGTGTGTGTGTGTGTGTGTGACTGTAATCACATGAAGCTGGCTCTAGAGTCTGTGTGTGTGTGTGTGACTGACTTGTCACATAGTTAGTTAGTAGCTGCATCCTGTGTCAGTCTGATTTAGCTGTGTCTGTGTTTATAAACATTTAAACGAGCGCCAGGTGGATTGTTTATGAAGTTAACGAGCCCTGGCCTGAGGATCAAAGAGGTTACCACGGCGATAGGGGCCCCCGCAGGCTGAGACAGACAGAAACGTGGAGAAAAACAGCCATTTTCTGCCTCTAAACCAGCCTCACAATTAGGCTTAGCATGACAAAACGGTAACTCCTATCAGAACAAAACACAGATCAACGTTGCTCTAAGGACTTACTGAAAATTTCGGTACGATTTGGTGTTTCTACAGTAAATATTTTGGCGACGCTGGCAGTTTTAAAACATCAGGCCGTTCTGCTCCTCTCAGAAAATATTTGTATTGGACTCAATGAGGAGCAGAGACAGACGTGGCCGCACTCAGAGGCTGATTCTGTCAATTCTGTAAGTCTCTCTGATATTTTGAGCACATGACATGAGAGATAACAAGTTTGTCTTACAAATTCTGAAAAAATTATGTCTGTAGAGTGTAAATTGTGGCCGTGGTGGCAATTTATCCAGAAAAAATACAGAATGTTTCTTCACTCTCTCCCACTCTAACCGATGATGTCACGCACTCTGACACGAACATTCCATGCAATACACACCCATTATAAACTCATAATTTCTCCAAAAATGATCATGGTCATTGATCAGGGATTGATCAAAAACTATATGACCTATCAAAACGTGGAGTAATACGACAATACACAAGACTTGTGTCTACTGTTTAAAGTTTAAATGGAGTCTCTAGGTGAAAGTATGCCTGAACAGTAGACGTTTGTTAAACTCCAATGATTGGTCTTTTTCGGTCTTTTTTTTTCGCCCGTCCCATTGACTTACATGCAAAATTTTTGCGCAGTTTTTTCGCGACTACGTCGCGAAAAATTCGTAAACTGTTGAGAAAAGTAATAGCACAGCGATCCCGATCAAGACGCACGTTTTGATATATAATTTGTCCTGCAACTCTTCGAGTTGCAGGACTAGTAGCGCATCGAAATCTGGCCGGAAGATGAAAAATAATAAAAACTAGGAAAAAATCCACACAATAACAGTAGTGCCCGGGCTTCGCCCGGGCACTGGTCCCTGCAGCTATTTCATAGCTGTTGGGACCAGTGCCCGGTGCGATTGCCCGTGGCCCTAACTAGAAAATTTCCTCTCGGGAAATTTTGAATGGGCCACGGGAGCTACTGCGGGTTGTGCCATCTCTGTCAACATGGGAATCAAACCCACGATCTTAAGGTCAAGACAGAGCTGATCAGACAGACACATGATCATCTTTCTATAAGCACTGATATGGAGGAGCTGTAACCACATTAGGTTACCTGTGTGTGTGTGTGTGTGTGTGTGTGTGTGTGTGTGTGTGTGTGTGTGTGTGTGTGTGTGTGTGTGTGTGTGTGTGTGTGTGTGTGTGTGTGTGTGTGTGTGACTGTAATCACATGAAGCTGGCTCTAGAGTCTGTGTGTGTGTGTGTGTGTGTGTGTGACTGACTTGACACATAGTTAGTTAGTAGCTGCATCCTGTGTCAGTCTGATTTAGCTGTGTCTGTGTTTATAAACATTTAAACGAGCGCCAGGTGGATTGTTTATGAAGTTAACGAGCTCTGGCCTGAGGATCAAAGAGGTTACCACGGCGATAGGGGCCCCGCAGGCTGAGACAGACAGAAACGTGGAGAAAAACAGCCATTTTCTGCCTCTAAACCGGCCTCACAATTAGGCTTAGCATGACAAAACGGTAACTCCTATCAGAACAAAACACAGATCAACGTTGCTCTAAGGACTTAATGAAAATTTCGGTACGATTTGGTGTTTCTACAGTAAATATTTTGGCGACGCTGGCAGTTTTAAAACATCAGGCCGTTCTGCTCCTCTCAGAAAATATTTGTATTGGACTCAATGAGGAGCAGGGACAGACGTGGCCGCACTCAGAGGCTGATTCTGTAAGTTCTGTAAGTCTCTCTGATATTTTGAGCACATGACATGAGAGATAACAAGTTTGTCTTACAAATTCTGAAAAAATTATGTCTGTAGAGTGTAAATTGTGGCCGTGGTGGCAATTTATCCAGAAAAAATACAGAATGTTTCTTCACTCTCTCCCACTCTAACCGATGATGTCACGCACTCTGACACGAACATTCCATGCAATACACACCCATTATAAACTCATAATTTCTCCAAAAATGATCATGGTCATTGATCAGGGATTGATCAAAAACTATATGACCTATCAAAACGTGGAGTAATACGACAATACACAAGACTTGTGTCTACTGTTTAAAGTTTAAATGGAGTCTCTAGGTGAAAGTATGCCTGAGCAGTAGACTTTTGTTAAACTCCAATGATTGGTCTTTTTCGGTCTTTTTTTTTCGCCCGTCCCATTGACTTACATGCAAAATTTTTGCGCAGTTTTTCGCGACTACGTCGCGAAAAATTCGTAAACTGTTGAGAAAAGTAATAGCACAGCGATCCCGATCAGGACGCACGTTTTGATATATAATATGTCCTGCAACTCTTCGAGTTGCAGGACTAGTAGCACATCGAAATCTGGCCGGAAGTGGAAAAATAATAATAACTAGGAAAAAATCCACACAATAACAGTAGTGCCCGGGCTTCGCCCGGGCACTGGTCCCTGCAGCTATTTCATAGCTGTTGGGACCAGTGCCCGGTGCGATTGCCCGTGGCCCTAACTAGAAAAAGATAGCATTTCCTGCAGAAAATGCGTGTGAATGCTGAAAGCAGCTGAACGCTGTTGCTGAAGCAATGCTGAATGAGCTGAAGAAATTGTTGAATCAATGCTAAATTAGTTGACGAAACTGCTAAAGCAATGTTGAAAAGACTAATACTAGAGTAGAGTAGAGAGTAGAGGAATACTTTATTCATCCCTAGGAGGGAAAAAGCTGAAACATATAACTTGTAGTGTGAGATGAATGCCTTTTTAAAGGTAAAAAGCAGTAGAAATGCTAAAGGGAGAAGAAAACATTGAAATTCTGCATGTTTAAATGTAATGGTTAAATAGTTTAAATCTGCAGCTAACCTGACAGGAAGGACAACTGATGAACCAGCACTAACATAGCCGAAGCAATGGCTGAGAATATATTTAAAAGTAGAAGATGTGAGACTTTGTATGAAATGGCTGGAAATTACTTGAATTGTCAAAGAAGAGTTTGAAAAATTCCTGAATTTGGAAAAAAGTTAATGCCTACTGAAATACATTGTAAACTGACAGCAGAAGAACATTGTTGAAGAATATAGATCGAGCATTAGCTGAGGAGTAGAACATGTAAACAGCGGGTTTAATGGTGTGAAATGGTTGAGAAGAGCCTCAGTAGTTTAGGATACGTGTAAAACAATGTGTTCAACATGACCAAAATGGGGAAATGTGTATTTTCAGTTTAAATAGCTAAAGAACAAAATTAACAGCAACAAGTCCATTAACTACAACAGGATGATAGAGAGGTACATACAAAACAGTCAGACAACTGTAGGAAAAGTGTGTGTGTGTGTGTGTGTGTGTGTGTGTGTGTGTGTGTGTGTGTGTGTGTGTGTGTGTGTGTGTGTGTGAGAAAGATATACAAAAAGTTCTGACCTGACAACTGTATGAAATGTGTGTGTGTTGGACGTGTGCGTGTGTTTGTGCATGGTTAGTGTGTGTCCATTTGTGTGTGTGTTTGTTGTATGTGCGTGTAATTGTGTAAATTGTGTATGTGTTTGGTAAGTGGTTGTATGTTTGTTGTGTGTGTGTGTGTGTTTGTGTGTGTGTGGTAGTTAGTGTGTGTCCATTTGTGTGTGTGTCCATTTGTGTGTGTGTGTGTGTGTGTGTGTGTAGTAGTTAGTGTGTGTCCATTTGTGTGTGTGTGTTGGATGTGTATGCATGGTGAGTGTGTCCATTTGTGTGTGTGTGTGTGTTGGATGTGTGTGTATGGTGAGTGTGTGTGTGTGTGTGTGTTGGATATGTGTGTATGGTCAGTGTGTGTGTTGGATATGTGTGTTGGATATGTGTGTATGGTCAGTGTGTGTCCATTTGTGTGTGTGTGTGTGTGTGTGTGTGTGTGTGTGTGTTGGATATGTGTGTATGGTCAGTGTGTGTCCATTTGTGTGTGTGTGTGTGTGTGTGTTGGATATGTGTGTATGGTCAGTGTGTGTCCATTTGTGTGTGTGACTGACAGACAGTCAAATAGAGAGAATGTGTGTGCGTTGCCATGGTGACGTTGCCATGGTGAGGTTGCCATGTTGAGGTTACCATGTAACTGTTGGCTGGTGGCTTTAAGGCATGGTGGTAGCTTTAACCATAGGCTTTAACTGCTCTGTGACACCCTCAAACAGATCTAATGTACGACAAATCTGTACTTAGTACGAGCAAAAGGTTTACATTTTCCGAACCATAAGACCTTGCTGAACGCGTCCATGTCACTTTGGTGTTTCTAGAGTAAAAATTGTTGATTGGGTCGCAGGTTGGAAACTTTGGGACGTTTAGAAAATCAGCGCCTACTTTTGAATGGGAGTCAATGAGAGGAGAGAGGGACCTGGCTGCACTCGGAAGCTCCCAGTTTAAATTGTGTTCGTCTCTCTGGTTTTTTGAGCACATGAAGAGATCGAGGATGAGCTTGTCTACAAGCATGCCCGAAATTATGTGTGTAGAGTGTAATCTGTGGCCGTGCTGACAGGATAGAGAGAAAAATGTGAGAGGATTTTTAGACCCTCTGTCACTCTGCCAACTGCCAACGTCCGAACATTCCGTCCCATTGACTTTCATGTTAAATCTGAATTTTGTCAGAAATTTTAATGATTTTAAAACTATACATATATCTGAAACTGTTGAAGATATCAATAAGCTGAGATATAGCTGAATAGTTGAAAGGTTTGTGAACAGTTTAAAAGTTGAATGAAGTCTGTAGCTGAAAGTATGCTGAAGCTATTAGAGGCTGAATGAAGCAGAAGATTTGAAGAGTTTGAAGACTGTTTCAATGTATTTCCTATGAGAGAAAAATTGCACAAAAAGTTAAATATTTTAAAAAGTATAAATAGTATGAAAGAGAAAAATAATAGCATAAATGTCCTGAAAAAGCTGCACGTTTTGATATATGAATTGTTGAAATAGCACAAAGTATGAAGGACTAGTTAAACGCAGAAAAAGGGAAGAAGACTCAGAATAATAATAAGTTTAAAGAAACAAAATGGCCGAACAGAATAACAATACTGTGAATGCTTCCAGCATTCACACTAATAAGTATAAAGATTTGAATAACAATAGTGTGAATGCTTCCAGCATTCACACTAACTAGAAAATTTCCTCTCGGGAAATTTTGAATGGGCCACGGGAGCTACTGCGGGTTGTGCCATCTCTGTCAACATGGGAATCAAACCCACGATCTTAAGGTCAAGACAGAGCTGATCAGACAGACACATGATCATCTTTCTATAAGCACTGATATGGAGGAGCTGTAACCACATTAGGTTACCTGTGTGTGTGTGTGTGTGTGTGTGTGTGTGTGTGTGTGTGTGTGTGTGTGTGTGTGTGTGACTGTAATCACCTGAAGCTGGCTCTAGAGTCTGTGTGTGACTGACTTGACACATAGTTAGTTAGTAGCTGCATCCTGTGTCAGTCTGATTTAGCTGTGTCTGTGTTTATAAACATTTAAACGAGCGCCAGGTGGATTGTTTATGAAGTTAACAAGCCCTGGCCTGAGGATCAAAGAGGTTACCACGGCGATAGGGGCCCCCGCAGGCTGAGACAGACAGAAACGTGGAGAAAAACAGCCATTTTCTGCCTCTAAACCGGTCTCACAATTAGGCTTAGCATGACAAAACGGTAACTCCTATCAGAACAAAACACAGATCAACGTTGCTCTAAGGACTTACTGAAAATTTCGGTACGATTTGGTGTTTCTACAGTAAATATTTTGGCGACGCTGGCAGTTTTAAAACATCAGGCCGTTCTGCTCCTCTCAGAAAATATTTGTATTGGACTCAATGAGGAGCAGAGACAGACGTGGCCGCACTCAGAGGCTGATTCTGTAAGTTCTGTAAGTCTCTCTGATATTTTGAGCACATGACATGAGAGATAACAAGTTTGTCTTACAAATTCTGAAAAAATTATGTCTGTAGAGTGTAAATTGTGGCCGTGCTCACAGTTTATCCAGAAAAAATACAGAATGTTTCTTCACTCTCTCCCACTCTAACCGATGATGTCACGCACTCTGACACGAACATTCTATGCAATACACACCCATTATAATCTCATAATTTCTCCAAAAATGATCATGGTCATTGATCAGGGATTGATCAAAAACTATATGACCTATCAAAACGTGGAGTAATGCGACAATACACAAGACTTGTGTCTACTGTTTAAAGTTTAAATGGAGTCTCTAGGTGAAAGTATGCCTGAGCAGTAGACTTTTGTTAAACTCTAATGATTGGTCTTTTTCGGTCTTTTTTTTCCGCCTGTCCCATTGACTTACATGCAAAAATTTTGCGCAGTTTTTCGCGACTATGTCGCGAAAAATTCGTAAACTGTTGAGAAAAGTAATAGCACACCGATCCCGATCAAGCCGCACGTTTTGATATATAATATGTCCTGCAAGAATCGAAAATAGTCCGGAAGAGGACGAAGAATAACTAGAAAAAACATTTCCAAGAATGGAAATGGTGTGAATGCTGGAAGCAATGCTGAATGAGCTGAAGAAATTGTTGAAACAAAGCTGAATGAGCTGAAGAAAGAAAGAAAGAAGGAAAGGACAGAAGGAAAGAAAGAAAATGGGAAGGGTAGATGGAGAAAGAAAGAAAGAAGAAAAGGACAGAAAGAAAGAAGACACAGAGAGAAGGGTAGATAGAGAAAGAAAAAGGTAAGAAAAGCAGAATAATAGAACATAAAGAGAATAGAGAATGAATGAAAGAGACAGAGGAGTAGTAAGAAAGAAGGAAATATATTGGGGTGGATAAATGAAAGAGAGAGATATACAGAGAGCAGTAGAAAGAAAGAAAGAAATGGGGTAGAAACATAGAAAGAGAAAAGGAGTAGAAAGAAAAACAGAAAGAAACAAAGAAGTAAAAAGAAAGAAAGAAAGAAGAAAGAAAGAAAGAAGAAAAAGAGAGAGGGGGATGATAGATAGAAAGAGGTAGATGGATGGATAGGGAGGGAAAGATAGAAAGAAGTTATGTAAAATACAAATGAAGGAGTAAAAGAAAGAAAGAAAAAGAGAGACAAAGGGTTTATAGATAGATAGATAGATAGATAGATAGATAGATCAGAGGGGTAAAAAAATAGGGAGGGGTATAGATAGATAGATAGATAGATAGATAGATAGATAGATAGATAGATAGATAGATAGATAGATAGATAGATAGATAGATAGATAGATAGATAGATAGATAGATAGGACACATGTTAAAAGCTGCATCCTATGTCCTAGGCTCCACCTGTAATTGTACTACTATTAATAGAGTTGGAAAGACTAAACGTCTGAACTTAAATTCATGAGAAAAATATAAATTGTTGGAGATGTTTACATCAAAAGTATAAAATAATTGAGAGCCTGATGAATTTGAGCTGAAAACCTGTGTGTGTGTGTGTGTGTGTGTGTGTGTCTGGGTGTGTGAGTCTGACGGTCTCTCTGTCTGCGTGTAAATGTGCAGAAAGTAAAACTGTTGATAAGTGCCACAAAACTCCTCTCTCCCTAATGATCTGATTGATTCGCAGCCTGCCCTCAGAAGTTACCATGGCGACGACCATGCTTACATTTTAGAAGAAATGGAGTAAAAACAAAGGAAGAGAAAAGGAGTAGAAAGAAAGAAAGAAAGAAACAATCAAACAAACAAAGAAGTAAAAAGACAGAAATGGAGTGAAAGAAAGAAAGAAAGAAAGAAAGAAAGAAAGAAAGAAAGAAAGAAAGAAAGAAAGAAAGAAAGAAAGAAATGGAGTAAAAACAAAGGAAGAGAAAAGGAATAGAAAGAAAGAAACAATCAAACAAAGAAGTAAAAAGACAGAAATGGAGTGAAAGAAAGAAGAAAAAGAGAGAGGGGGATGATAGATAGAAAGAGGTAGATGATGGATAGAGAGGGAAGGATAGAAAAAGTTACATAAAATACAAATGAAGAAGTAGAAGAAAGAAAAAAAGGAGAGATAGATAGATAGATAGATAGATAGATAGATAGATAGATAGATAGATAGATAGATAGATAGATAGATAGATAGATAGATAGATAGATAGATAGATAGATAGATAGATAGATAGATAGATAGATAGATAGATAGATAGATAGAGAGGGAAGGATAGAAAAAGTTACGTAAAATACAAATGAAGGAGTAGAAGAAAGAAAAAAGGGATAGATAGATAGATAGATAGATAGATAGATAGATAGATAGATAGATAGATAGATAGATAGATAGATAGATAGATAGATAGATAGATAGATAGATAGATAGATAGATAGGACACATGTTAAAAGCTGCATCCTATGTCCCAGGCTCCACCTGTAATTGTACTACTATTAATAGAGTTGGCAAGACTAAACGTCTGAACTTAAATTCATGAGAAAAATATAAATTGTTGGAGATGTTTACATCAAAAGTATAAAATAATTGAGAGCCTGATGAATTTGAGCTGAAAACCTGTGTGTGTGCCTGGGTGTGTGAGTCTGGCGGTCTCTTTGTCTGTGTGTACATGTGCAGAAAGTAAAACTGTTGATAAGCGCCACAGAACTCCTCTCTCCCTAATGATCTGATTGATTACACCTGTGTGGCAGCCTGCCCTCAGAAGTTACCATGGTGACTCAACTAACTGCTTACATTTTACTGTGTGGAACAG
This sequence comes from Trachurus japonicus, assembly GCF_045865225.1. Taxonomy (NCBI): domain Eukaryota; kingdom Metazoa; phylum Chordata; class Actinopteri; order Carangiformes; family Carangidae; genus Trachurus; species Trachurus japonicus. Next base: position 38,036 of record NW_028220281.1, on the reverse strand, counting down.
TGTTGTGTTTGTGTGTTTGTCTGTTTGTGTATGTGTGCATGTGTGACTGTGTGTGAGTGTCTGTGTGTGTCTGTCTGTGTGAGTGTGATGCCTGTGTTTGTGCGTGGACATCCTCTGTCAGTCTGGTTTATCATGTGTGTGTGTGGGGCTGTGTTTAAAAACATCTTAACGAGCGGCCAGGCTGCACCTGTATAGACATGATAACGAGCTGGCCGCTACAGCTGGACCAACTGCACACAGAGCAGAGCAGAGCAGAGAGATTTGAGCTCTGTGCAGCTTCCGAAAACAGCCCAGAAAAAGAGAACCGTACCTCTTATTAGAATGTGGTCATGACTACTGGGAGAGGAGACCTTCCTGAGCACATTGATGTGCATTAAATGTTTGTAGGGCAAAAACTTTTCTCAGGCTCGCAAGGTAGAAAAGGGGGGCATTTCTGTTTTTCTAAAAAAATCAGCTCCTACTTTTATATTGAAGTGAATGAGCCACTGGAGCGGGTCTAGCTGGACAATTAGGCTCATTGAGACAATTCTGTAAGTCTGTCTGCTGTTCTGAGCACATTAAATGAGACACGACAAGTGTGGCTACAAACCGGTGAGGAAATCATGTGTCTAGAGTTTAATTTCTGGCCGTGCTGGCAATTTATCCAGAAAAAATCCTGAATGTTTTTTCGATCCCTCTCACTCTAACGATGATGTCACTCACTCTAAGCCCTGCTCGTTAAGCGCAATACACAACCATTATAAAGTTGAATTTTGTGAAAAATTTTAATGATTTTAAAACAGCCAACAATCTAAAACTGTTGAAGATATCAATAAGATGAGTCATACGGGAATAGATTAAAAGTTTGTCTACAATTTAAAAGACAAATGGAGTCTGTGGGAGAAAGTATGCTGACGTTTTAGAGGTTCAAAGAAGTAAGAAGATTTTAAAAGTTTGAAGACGTTTTCAATGCATTCCTATGGGAAAAAATTTGCAGAAAAAGTTAAATATTTTAAAAAGTATAAATAGTATAAAAGAGAAAAGTCATAGCACCCTTGTCCTGAAAAAGCCACACGTTTTGATATATGAATGGTTGAAATAGCACAAAGTATGAAGGAGTAGAAGATGTCTGAAAAAGGGTGAAAGTAGTAAGAATAATAATAATAATAATAATAATAACTAGAAAAAACATTTCCAAGAATGGAAATGGTGTGAATGCTGTAAGCAATGCTGAATGAGCTGAAGAAATTGTTGAAAGAAAGAAAGAAAGAAAGAAAGAAAGAAAGAAAGAAAGAAAGAAAGAAAGAAAGAAAGATTGAAACAAGAGAGAAAAAAGAAAAGGACAGAAAGAAAGAAAGAAAGAAAGAAAGAAAGAAAGAATCAAACAAACAAAGAAGTAAAAAGACAGAAATGGAGTGAAAGAAAGAAAGAAAGAAAGAAATGGAGTAAAAACAAAGGAAGAGAAAAGGAGTAGAAAGAAAGAAAGAAAGAAAGAATCAAACAAACAAAGAAGTAAACAAACAGAAATGGAGTGAAAGAAAGAAAGAAAGAAAGAAATGGAGTAAAAACAAAGGAAGAGAAAAGGAATAGAAAGAAAGAAAGAAACAATCAAACAAACAAAGAAGTAAAAAGACAGAAATGGAGTGAGTGAAAGAAAGAAAGAAAGAAAGAAAGAAAGAAAGAAAGAAAGAAAGAAAGAAAGAAAGAAAGAAAGAAAGAAAGAAAGAAAGAAAGAAAGAAAGAAAAAGAGAGAGGGGGATGATAGATAGAAAGAGGTAGATGGATGGATGGATGGATGGATAGAGAGGGAAGGATAGAAAAAGTTACGTAAAATACAAATGAAGGAGTAGAAGAAAGAAAAAAAGGAGACAGAGGGGTTAAAAATAGGGAGGGGGATAGATAGATAGATAGATAGATAGATAGATAGATAGATAGATAGATAGATAGATAGATAGATAGATAGATAGATAGATAGATAGATAGATAGATAGATAGATAGATAGATAGATAGATAGATAGATAGATAGATAGATAGGACACATGTTAAAAGCTGCATCCTATGTCCCAGGCTCCACCTGTAATTGTACTACTATTAATAGAGTTGGAAAGACTAAACGTCTGAACTTAAATTCATGAGAAAAAAATTAATTGTTGGAGATGTTTACATCAAAAGTATAAAATAATTGAGAGCCTGATGAATTTGAGCTGAAAACCTGTGTGTGTGTGTGTGTGTGTCTGGGTGTGTGAGTCTGGCGGTCTCTCTGTCTGTGTGTACATGTGCAGAAAGTAAAACTGTTGATAAGCGCCACAGAACTCCTCTCTCCCTAATGATCTGATTGATTACACCTGTGTGGCAGCCTGCCCTCAGAAGTTACCATGGCGACTTTTAACTGCTTACATTTTACTGTGTGGAACAGTGTTGTGTTTGTGTGTTTGTCTGTTTGTGTATGTGTGTGTGTGTGTGACTGTGTGTGAGTGTCTGTGTGTGTCTGTCTGTGTGAGTGTGATGCCTGTGTTTGTGCGTGGACATCCTCTGTCAGTCTGGTTTATCATGTGTCTGTGTGGGGCTGTGTTTAAAAACATCTTAACGAGCAGCCAGGCTGCACCTGCACTATAGACTTTGATAACGAGCTGGCCGCTACAGCTGGACCAACTGCACACAGAGCAGAGCAGAGCAGAGCAGAGAGATTTGTGCTCTGAGCAGCTTCCGAAAACAGCCCAGAAAAAGAGAACCGTAACTCTTATCAGAATATGGTCCCGACCATCTGGGCAAGCAGACCTTCCTGAGCACATTGATGTGCATTAAATGTTTGTAGGGCAAAAACCTTTCTCAGGGTCGCAAGGTAGAAAAGGGGGGCATTTCTGCTTTTCTAAAAAAATCAGCTCCTACTTTTCTATTGAAGTGGATGAGCCACTGGAGCGGGTCTAGCTGCACAATTAGGCTCATAGAGACAATTCTGTAAGTCTGTCTGCTGTTTTGAACACATTAAATGAGACACAACAAGTGTGGCTACAAACCGGTGAGGAAATCATGTGTCTAGAGTTTAATTTGTGGCCGTGCTGGCAATTTATCCAGAAAAAATCCTGAATGTTTTTTCGATCCCTCTCACTCTAACGATGATGTCACTCACTCTAAGCCCTGCTCGTTAAGCGCAATACACAACCATTATAAAGCTGGATTTTGTCGAAAATTTTAATGATTTTAAAACAGCCAAATACCTAAAAACTGTTGAAGATATTAATAAGCTGAGTAATATGTGAATAGATTAAAAGTTTGTCTACAGTTTAAAAGTGAAATGGAGTCTGTGGGAGAAAGTATGCTGAAGTTTTAGAGGTTCAAAGTAGTAAGAAGATTTTAAAAGTTTGAAGATGTTTTCAATGCATTCCTATGGGAAAAAAATTGCAGAAAAAGTTAAATATTTTAAAAAGTATAAATAGTATAAAAGAGAAAAGTCATAGCACCCTTGTCCTGAAAAAGCCACACGTTTTGATATATGAATGGTTGAAATAGCACAAAGTATGAAGGAGTAGAAGATGTCTGAAAAAGGGTGAAAGTAGTAAGAATAATAATAATAATAAGTATAAAGAAAATGGCCGAACTGAATAACAATAGTGTGAATGCTTCCAGCATTCACACTAATAAGTATAAAGAAAATGGCCGAACTGAATAACAATAGTGTGAATGCTTCCAGCATTCACACTAATAAGGAAGAAAAAATCCACACAATAACAGTAGTGCCCGGGCTTCGCCCGGGCACTGGTCCCTGCAGCTATTTCATAGCTGTTGGGACCAGTGCCCGGTGCGATTGCCCGTGGCCCTAATAATAACTAGAAAATTTCCTCTCGGGAAATTTTGAATGGGCCGCGGGGCTACTGCCGATTTTGCCATCTCTGTCAACATGGGAATCAAACCCACGATCTTAAGCGCAAGACAGAGCTGATCAGACAGACACATGATCATCTTTCTATAAGCACTGATATGGAGGAGCTGTAACCACATTAGGTTACCTGTGTGTGTGTGTGTGTGTGTGTGTGTGTGTGTGTGTGTGTGTGTGTGTGTGTGTGTGTGTTGGCATACATGGTTTAAAAGACCAATTTTTAGGTTTACTCACCAGCATTACAAGACCAATCGGTATATGGAACCAATTTTGATGGGCTCATAAACATAAAACTTTATAATGTTATAATTATTGAGCTATAATAATATAAGTTATTATCAATATATGTGTGATTACATAATGTCTTGTGTCATCAGTTAATATAGTTGTTCTACTGAAATAGCCCACTCCCTGCCTCTCTGACGTTCGCACATATTGGTCTCATAAAGCAGGATGGGTTTGTGAAACCAGGGCTTGTGTATTACGTGTGTGTCCGACAGCGACACCAGAGGCTGCAAGAGACATTGCAAGTTATACATTTTTGCGGGAAAACATACACAATGACCCGCCATTTTACACACATCCGGTTCACGTAGGTTACGTGAACCGGATGTAACATACGTGAACCGGATGTGCCAGGCGGGAATTTCCGCCGCGGGCTTGCAGTGGGCCTGGACCAGCCAGAAGCAGTGGGGACGCTCGGGACGGCAATAATACGAAGCGGAGCGGAGGAAAATGAATGTTTAAAAGTAAGACTTTCATATTTTACATTCTGCCGTAACGTTATACATATTTGACTGGCAGCCCCGACCGACTTAAACAAGCTTTAGTTTAATAATGTGTTCACGCTGGTTGTTAGCTAACGTTCTACTGGATACTCCATCAGCTAGCTAGCAACGGTAGCTTCTGAAACGCCGGTGCGGAGGTGGGAGGTAGCGACAACACCAACCTTAAACATATATATATCCATGCTAAACACGGTTAGAAAGCTTAGGGTACCCCGATTATTTCAAGACCATTCACGAATTACATGGTTGCTCATAGCTGTAACAGTATCAGTGGTAAGGTCGGCTAGCCGCTAAGCTAACAGCTAAGCTAACGTAGGTGACATTTTACAACTGTACGTCAATGCTAAAACAAAAAGCTGCTTGTGTCTCTGTGTGAACGCGGATTTATTTATATATATTTATTTATTTTACAAATATAGAGATCAAAGACACGAGACATGCTTTACACAATTACTAGGATATTGACTTAACAGCTTTCAGTGACTTTATTTCAGCTACGGCATAACGTATATATTTTAGTCAATGTAAACACATTCAGACCATAGCCTATACAGTTTATTTAAAAATCTCGTTCAAACTATACATTCTGAACGTGTTTTAACAGCATTTCAATTCACTACATTTGTTGAAGTATCTGACATACATAGATTTTTAACATTTAAAATCTACTGTATTTTAACCTCTTTTCAAATGTAAATCCCCTCACTGGATGAGATTGTAATATTGCAATCATGTTTGATTTTTTTTTTTTTTTTTTTTAAATCTTCTCCTTTAGCTGCTCATGTTTGTCACATTAAAGGTGAACAGATTTATTTAAATGTAATGTATCTGTGGCCTCAGTCACATTCCACAAAATAATTAAATGTGCACAGTCAGCATAAACATGCATTAATGTGTGTCTACTGAAATAGAGGCTCCTATTTTTAAATTCCCCCATTGCCATGGTGAATCACTGTATCTGAGCTCCATAGATGATGGCTTTTTTGCGGGTGCTTAACATACTCAGGGTTAATAATTCAGACTAATTCAGATCAGCTTCCCTGGAACCAGATACTCAGATTTCAGGGTTCAACTGAGACAGAGACTCTAGACAGATTTTGTTGAACTTCCTGATGGAAGCTGGAAGCTAACTTCAGCATCATCTAGCTTAAGCTGGGTCGGTGCCTGGCATAATACCTTTGCTAAAAATGAGTTCAAATAATGCTGTGTATTTGTAAGGACTGAATTGACATGATATTTTGCAGTGAGGCGAGGCAGCAGACTGAATCCCATGCATGATGCCAAACACCACGTGAGATTGAAGGAGGACAAAGCAGCATGTGTCTGCAAATACATTGGCCCCACCAAAGGTAAGTTTTTGCTTTAAAGTGATAGTTCAACATTTTGGCAAATTGGCCCATTGCCATAACCCCTATAGTCATAGCAGTAGGTTCGTTACCTTTAATTGTCGGTGTAAGCTATTTTTTAGAACGGCGGAGCAGAGCCTTGAGCTGCTCAGAGCTACGCTACGGAGGCTAGTGGGATTCCTTGGTTTCCCTCATCAAATATACAATCCAACAACTCCACAACGCTCTGGTGGACAAGTTGTGACCTGCACATTCACCACGCTATGAGATAATAACACAATGCTACCACACAGAGTTGTTTTAGAGGGAAATACATGTAAAACCGCTGATGCACGTTGCCGTCGGGGGCAGTTTTTCATCAGGCAGTCTCTGTATTTCCCTCTAAAACAACTCTGTGTGGTAACGTTGTGTTATTATCTCATAGCGTGGTGAATGTGCAGCTCACAACTTGTCCACCAGACCGTTGTGGAGTTGTTGGATTGTGTATTTGATGAGTCTAAAAATAGCTTACACCGACAATTGAAGATAACGAACCTACTGCTTTGACTATAGGGATTATGGCAATGGGCCAATTTGCCAAAATGTTGAACTATCCCTTTAAACCCTGTGTGTACTTTACGGATGGGCATTTGCAGAAATCTTTTTGATCGATCATTGGGAAAATGAACGGATCAATTATTGATTAATCGTAATATGAATATTCATATTTAAAAACAGAATGCGTGCGGCTATGGCGTGTGCCAGTAATCCAGGGCAGTCCCCATGAAGGAAGAAGGTCAGACAGCAACGTACACGGACGTCTCTGTGCTTGTGCTTCACTTTTCGGGACAGTGCCGGCATTAAAAAAAAAAGCACCATTGCACTGCCTGGCTCACCTGCAGCTGAGCTGTCGGAGCAGCTCTGCTGTCCCTCTCTCTTCAGCCTCGTGTTTGGTTGCACTTGTACAAACAAAATCATAAGCATTTTCAAAATGTGAAAGCGTGTGTTTTATTGTTATTTCTGTGGCCAACACACCGCGGAGCGGCGCTCTGATCACGGGAGCACAGAAGAGAGAAACAAGCTATGCAGGATATCTATCTTCAGTTTCACTTTAACCGTCGTTAAACAGCTTCGGACAAATTGTGGTGTTCAGGCATGTGATTTTTTCCGAAAATCCGGATTTTTAGACATGAAAATGCAGCCCTCGTAAATCATGCAAATCCGCTTTTTTTCTGAGGGGGGGGGTGGGACCGGCGGACGGCCATTATCCACCATTTAACCCACACAGCCATAGGTGTTGATATTGACCCGACCATAGAGCAGTAACGTAACAAGACGTAGCGGCGGTAGTTTTTATTTTTTTGTTTGTTTGTTTTCTTTGCCGTGGTAGTGTTTGTTGGAGCGGCGTGGTGCTGCACGTGACGCGCTGACGTTAGTGTGTTTACATTTATGATGAGCATTAATTCTATGTCCGAACCCATTAAAAAAAAAAAGCCCGGGTTGGACCGTCCATGCGCCCTTATTAGAGCCCAAAACAACGGTCCAGAGAGCCAAGGGACAGAGAGAGACAGTGCAGCAACAGGTGTGTGTGCGTGTGCTACCTGCTGTAAAGGGGCTCTCCAGCCACAGCTCCCCACTAGACCAGTTCTGAGTTCAGTTTAAGTTTCACACTCCAGCCATTCTTGCCATTACAATGATAGGAACCCCAGTCAGTACTAAATCTGCTTTTTTTTTTAATTGTGTGATGTTCACAACACACACACACTGTAATAATTAGGGGTGTCAACATCTATACGTGTAAACGGATACACGATAACAAATCATAACCGTTTAGAAAAATCAATAATCGTAACACGCCTTTTTTCCCTCCTCCTCCTTAATTTCTCACCAATATAGTACTACAGTATATTGTATTAAAAATACTTATTTTTAGGGGTGATAACGTTGCCTGAAAGCTTCAGATAATAATGGAACTGCGTGTCAATCCCCCCTCACTTTATCTCCGCGTAGCCTACCCGTCTTTCTCCAGCTGTCCTTTCAAAATAAAGGCCGAGGGAAAAAACAAAAACAAAAAACACCGACTCCTCCAGCCTGTACTGCGAAGGAGGCTCAACATAGCCAGGCTTTGTGTTCATGTTCTAGCTCAACAAAACCTCTAGCCCCGCGTTCCCCCCGGAGTTAACACGGTAGGCTTCTACGAAGCTTATCAACTTGCTCCTGACGCTTGGCTCAAAAGCTGAGGAGCGTCGGTTAGAGCGTCGGTTACAAGCCCAGGTTACACGTGCAGAAAAAATTGTAAACGTTGACATAAAATTCTTAACAATCAATAATCGATCATCGATTAATCATGCCCATCCATAGTGTACTTAGTACTGTGCTTAATTTGAGATTTGATGATGTAGCCTATGTGATGTCCTGTGTCTCAAAGCCCCAAATCATGTTAAGCTTGAATCATATTAATTTCCTTTTTTTTGGGTCAGTTTTGGTCCGTCTTCAATCAGTTGGTCAGTGTTTAATCTGTTAGTTGGTTTGAGTCAATTTTCAGGTGAGTTTTGATCAGTTTTTGGTAGTTTTTGGTCAGTTTTGGTCTGTCTTCAATCAGTTGGTCAGTGTTTGGTCAGTTATGGTCAGGTTTTGCACACAACAGCCATGTCTCCCAAACTCTTAGTCAAAGAGGTTTGTCAGTACACTGTCAGTGTAGATTCAAACACAGGAAGTGCTTTAAAATGACCTGAAACAATGTTAACTTATTGCTTCTGTATATGACTCAGATTCAGTATGGTGTGTGTGTTTTGTGTTTGCATAATCATGGTGTGTAAGGCCAGTGTTTGGCATATGAGGACAACAGTGAGAACCAATACTTTAGTGCAAAGACTTGTGTGTGTTTGTGTGTGGCCCAGTAATGGTTTATAAGGACAGAGTAGCACATACAAGGTCATACAGTAAAATATAGTATGTCACATCAAACTTTTGCATGAATTTAAATATTGGGCCTAGTTTATGACAAAAGCAGTTATAGAATCACATTTCACAAGGTTTTCATCCTACCTTTTCTCACTGAGGACAAACAGTAAATATTGTGAATCTCTCCTGTAATGTTGAGATAGTATTTGATGAGTGAGTTAGCAGATCTGATTAATTTCATCTTTTTTCCTCATGATTGACATTGTTCTTTAACCATAATTTCAAGTCTTCATCTAATAATTTCACTTTTTTATAACATCAATTCTGGACAATGAGCATTTAACATTTAAAAAAAGAATAATTCAATGTTTTTGTTTGTTTGTTGTAATCAATTTTGGTCAGTGTTTAATCTGTTAGTTGGTTTGAGTCAATTTTCAGGTGAGTTTTGATCAGTTTTTGGTAGTTTTTGGTCAGTTTTGGTCTGTCTTCAATCAGTTGGTCAGTTGTGGTCAGGTTTTGCACACAACAGCCATGTCTCCCAAAGTCTAAGTCAAAGAGGTTTGTCAGTACACTGTCAGTGTAGATTCAAACACAGGAAGTGCTTTAAAATGACCTGAAACAATGTTAACTTATTGCTTATATGACTCAGATTCAGTATGGTGTGTGTGTGTGTGTGTTTTGTGTTTGCATAATCATGGTTTGTAAGGCCAGTGTTTGGCATATGAGGACAACAGTGAGAACCAATACTTTAGTGCAAAGACTTGTGTGTGTTTGTGTGTGGCCCAGTAATGGTTTATAAGGACAGAGTAGCACATACAAGGTCATACAGTAAAATATAGTATGTCACATCAAACTTTTGCATGAATTTAAATATTGGGCCTAGTTTATGACAAAAGCAGTTATAGAATCACATTTCACAAGGTTTTCATCCTACCTTTTCTCACTGAGGACAAACAGTAAATATTGTGAATCTCTCCTGTAATGTTGAGATAGTATTTGATGAGTGAGTTAGCAGATCTGATTAATTTCATCTTTTTTCCTCATGATTGACATTGTTCTTTAACCATAATTTCAAGTCTTCATCTAATAATTTCACTTTTTTATAACATCAATTCTGGACAATGAGCATTTAACATTTAAAAAAAGAATAATTCAATGTTTTTGTTTGTTTGTTGTAATCAATTTTGGTCAGTGTTTAATCTGTTAGTTGGTTTGAGTCAATTTTCAGGTGAGTTTTGATCAGTTTTTGGTAGTTTTTGGTCAGTTTTGGTCTGTCTTCAATCAGTTGGTCAGTGTTTGGTCAGTTGTGGTCAGGTTTTGCACACAACAGCCGTGTCTCCCAAAGTCTTAGTCAAAGAGGTTTGTCAGTACACTGTCAGTGTAGATTCAAACACAGGAAGTGCTTTAAAATGACCTGAAACAATGTTAACTTATTGCTTCTGTATATGACTCAGATTCAGTATGGTGTGTGTGTGTGTTTTGTGTTTGCATAATCATGGTGTGTAAGGCCAGTGTTTGGCATATGAGGACAACAGTGAGAACCAATACTTTAGTGCAAAGACTTGTGTGTGTTTGTGTGTGGCCCAGTAATGGTTTATAAGGACAGAGTAGCACATACAAGGTCATACAGTAAAATATAGTATGTCACATCAAACTTTTGCATGAATTTAAATATTGGGCCTAGTTTATGACAAAAGCAGTTATAGAATCACATTTCACAATGTTTTCATACCTTTTCTCACTGAGGACAAACAGTAAATATTGTGAATCTCTCCTGTAATGTTGAGATAGTATTTGATGAGTGAGTTAGCAGATCTGATTAATTTCATCTTTTTTCCTCATGATTGACATTGTTCTTTAACCATAATTTCAAGTCTTCATCTAATTTCACTTTTTTATAACATCAATTCTGGACAATGAGCATTTAACATTTAAAAAAAGAATAATTCAATGTTTTTGTTTGTTTGTTGTAATCAATTTTGGTCAGTGTTTAATCTGTTAGTTGGTTTGAGTCAATTTTCAGGTGAGTTTTGATCAGTTTTTGGTAGTTTTTGGTCAGTTTTGGTCTGTCTTCAATCAGTTGGTCAGTGTTTGGTCAGTTGTGGTCAGGTTTTGCACACAACAGCCGTGTCTCCCAAAGTCTTAGTCAAAGAGGTTTGTCAGTACACTGTCAGTGTAGATTCAAACACAGGAAGTGCTTTAAAATGACCTGAAACAATGTTAACTTATTGCTTCTGTATATGACTCAGATTCAGTATGGTGTGTGTGTGTGTTTTGTGTTTGCATAATCATGGTGTGTAAGGCCAGTGTTTGGCATATGAGGACAACAGTGAGAACCAATACTTTAGTGCAAAGACTTGTGTGTGTTTGTGTGTGGCCCAGTAATGGTTTATAAGGACAGAGTAGCACATATAAGGTCATACAGTAAAATATAGTATGTCACATCAAACTTTTGCATGAATTTAAATATTGGGCCTAGTTTATGACAAAAGCAGTTATAGAATCACATTTCACAAGGTTTTCATCAAGTTATACCTTTTCTCACTGAGGACAAACAGTAAATATTGTGAATCTCTCCTGTAATGTTGAGATAGTATTTGATGAGTGAGTTAGCAGATCTGATTAATTTCATCTTTTTTCCTCATGATTGACATTGTTCTTTAACCATAATTTCAAGTCTTCATCTAATAATTTCACTTTTTTATAACATCAATTCTGGACAATGAGCATTTAACATTTAAAAAAAAGAATAATTCAATGTTTTTGTTTGTTTGTTGTAATCAATTTTGGTCAGTGTTTAATCTGTTAGTTGGTTTGAGTCAATTTTCAGGTGAGTTTTGATCAGTTTTTGGTAGTTTTTGGTCAGTTTTGGTCTGTCTTCAATCAGTTGGTCAGTTGTGGTCAGGTTTTGCACACAACAGCCATGTCTCCCAAAGTCTAAGTCAAAGAGGTTTGTCAGTACACTGTCAGTGTAGATTCAAACACAGGAAGTGCTTTAAAATGACCTGAAACAATGTTAACTTATTGCTTATATGACTCAGATTCAGTATGGTGTGTGTGTGTGTGTGTTTTGTGTTTGCATAATCATGGTTTGTAAGGCCAGTGTTTGGCATATGAGGACAACAGTGAGAACCAATACTTTAGTGCAAAGACTTGTGTGTGTTTGTGTGTGGCCCAGTAATGGTTTATAAGGACGGAGTAGCACATACAAGGTCATACAGTAAAATATAGTATGTCACATCAAACTTTTGCATGAATTTAAATATTGGGCCTAGTTTATGACAAAAGCAGTTATAGAATCACATTTCACAAGGTTTTCATCCTACCTTTTCTCACTGAGGACAAACAGTAAATATTGTGAATCTCTCCTGTAATGTTGAGATAGTATTTGATGAGTGAGTTAGCAGATCTGATTAATTTCATCTTTTTTCCTCATGATTGACATTGTTCTTTAACCATAATTTCAAGTCTTCATCTAATAATTTCACTTTTTTATAACATCAATTCTGGACAATGAGCATTTAACATTTAAAAAAAGAATAATTCAATGTTTTTGTTTGTTTGTTGTAATCAATTTTGGTCAGTGTTTAATCTGTTAGTTGGTTTGAGTCAATTTTCAGGTGAGTTTTGATCAGTTTTTGGTAGTTTTTGGTCAGTTTTGGTCTGTCTTCAATCAGTTGGTCAGTGTTTGGTCAGTTGTGGTCAGGTTTTGCACACAACAGCCGTGTCTCCCAAAGTCTTAGTCAAAGAGGTTTGTCAGTACACTGTCAGTGTAGATTCAAACACAGGAAGTGCTTTAAAATGACCTGAAACAATGTTAACTTATTGCTTCTGTATATGACTCAGATTCAGTATGGTGTGTGTGTGTGTTTTGTGTTTGCATAATCATGGTGTGTAAGGCCAGTGTTTGGCATATGAGGACAACAGTGAGAACCAATACTTTAGTGCAAAGACTTGTGTGTGTTTGTGTGTGGCCCAGTAATGGTTTATAAGGACAGAGTAGCACATACAAGGTCATACAGTAAAATATAGTATGTCACATCAAACTTTTGCATGAATTTAAATATTGGGCCTAGTTTATGACAAAAGCAGTTATAGAATCACATTTCACAATGTTTTCATACCTTTTCTCACTGAGGACAAACAGTAAATATTGTGAATCTCTCCTGTAATGTTGAGATAGTATTTGATGAGTGAGTTAGCAGATCTGATTAATTTCATCTTTTTTCCTCATGATTGACATTGTTCTTTAACCATAATTTCAAGTCTTCATCTAATTTCACTTTTTTATAACATCAATTCTGGACAATGAGCATTTAACATTTAAAAAAAGAATAATTCAATGTTTTTGTTTGTTTGTTGTAATCAATTTTGGTCAGTGTTTAATCTGTTAGTTGGTTTGAGTCAATTTTCAGGTGAGTTTTGATCAGTTTTTGGTAGTTTTTGGTCAGTTTTGGTCTGTCTTCAATCAGTTGGTCAGTGTTTGGTCAGTTGTGGTCAGGTTTTGCACACAACAGCCGTGTCTCCCAAAGTCTTAGTCAAAGAGGTTTGTCAGTACACTGTCAGTGTAGATTCAAACACAGGAAATGCTTTAAAATGACCTGAAACAATGTTAACTTATTGCTTCTGTATATGACTCAGATTCAGTATGGTGTGTGTGTGTGTTTTGTGTTTGCATAATCATGGTGTGTAAGGCCAGTGTTTGGCATATGAGGACAACAGTGAGAACCAATACTTTAGTGCAAAGACTTGTGTGTGTTTGTGTGTGGCCCAGTAATGGTTTATAAGGACAGAGTAGCACATATAAGGTCATACAGTAAAATATAGTATGTCACATCAAACTTTTGCATGAATTTAAATATTGGGCCTAGTTTATGACAAAAGCAGTTATAGAATCACATTTCACAAGGTTTTCATCAAGTTATACCTTTTCTCACTGAGGACAAACAGTAAATATTGTGAATCTCTCCTGTAATGTTGAGATAGTATTTGATGAGTGAGTTAGCAGATCTGATTAATTTCATCTTTTTTCCTCATGATTGACATTGTTCTTTAACCATAATTTCAAGTCTTCATCTAATAATTTCACTTTTTTATAACATCAATTCTGGACAATGAGCATTTAACATTTAAAAAAAGAATAATTCAATGTTTTTGTTTGTTTGTTGTAATCAATTTTGGTCAGTGTTTAATCTGTTAGTTGGTTTGAGTCAATTTTCAGGTGAGTTTTGATCAGTTTTTGGTCAGTTTTGGTCTGTCTTCAATCAGTTGGTCAGTGTTTGGTCAGTTGTGGTCAGGTTTTGCACACAACAGCCGTGTCTCCCAAAGTCTTAGTCAAAGAGGTTTGTCAGTACACTGTCAGTGTAGATTCAAACACAGGAAGTGCTTTAAAATGACCTGAAACAATGTTAACTTATTGCTTCTGTATATGACTCAGATTCAGTATGGTGTGTGTGTGTTTTGTGTTTGCATAATCATGGTGTGTAAGGCCAGTGTTTGGCATATGAGGACAACAGTGAGAACCAATACTTTAGTGCAAAGACTTGTGTGTGTTTGTGTGTGGCCCAGTAATGGTTTAAGGACAGAGTAGCACATACAAGGTCATACAGTAAAATATAGTATGTCACATCAAACTTTTGCATGAATTTAAATATTGGGCCTAGTTTATGACAAAAGCAGTTATAGAATCACATTTCACAAGGTTTTCATACCTTTTCTCACTGAGGACAAACAGTAAATATTGTGAATCTCTCCTGTAATGTTGAGATAGTATTTGATGAGTGAGTTAGCAGATCTGATTAATTTCATCTTTTTTCCTCATGATTGACATTGTTCTTTAACCATAATTTCAAGTCTTCATCTAATAATTTCACTTTTTTATAACATCAATTCTGGACAATGAGCATTTAACATTTAAAAAAAGAATAATTCAATGTTTTTGTTTGTTTGTTGTAATCAATTTTGGTCAGTGTTTAATCTGTTAGTTGGTTTGAGTCAATTTTCAGGTGAGTTTTGATCAGTTTTTGGTAGTTTTTGGTCAGTTTTGGTCTGTCTTCAATCAGTTGGTCAGTGTTTGGTCAGTTGTGGTCAGGTTTTGCACACAACAGCCGTGTCTCCCAAAGTCTTAGTCAAAGAGGTTTGTCAGTACACTGTCAGTGTAGATTCAAACACAGGAAGTGCTTTAAAATGACCTGAAACAATGTTAACTTATTGCTTCTGTATATGACTCAGATTCAGTATGGTGTGTGTGTGTGTTTTGTGTTTGCATAATCATGGTGTGTAAGGCCAGTGTTTGGCATATGAGGACAACAGTGAGAACCAATACTTTAGTGCAAAGACTTGTGTGTGTTTGTGTGTGGCCCAGTAATGGTTTATAAGGACAGAGTAGCACATACAAGGTCATACAGTAAAATATAGTATGTCACATCAAACTTTTGCATGAATTTAAATATTGGGCCTAGTTTATGACAAAAGCAGTTATAGAATCACATTTCACAATGTTTTCATACCTTTTCTCACTGAGGACAAACAGTAAATATTGTGAATCTCTCCTGTAATGTTGAGATAGTATTTGATGAGTGAGTTAGCAGATCTGATTAATTTCATCTTTTTTCCTCATGATTGACATTGTTCTTTAACCATAATTTCAAGTCTTCATCTAATAATTTCACTTTTTTATAACATCAATTCTGGACAATGAGCATTTAACATTTAAAAAAAGAATAATTCAATGTTTTTGTTTGTTTGTTGTAATCAATTTTGGTCAGTGTTTAATCTGTTAGTTGGTTTGAGTCAATTTTCAGGTGAGTTTTGATCAGTTTTTGGTAGTTTTTGGTCAGTTTTGGTCTGTCTTCAATCAGTTGGTCAGTGTTTGGTCAGTTGTGGTCAGGTTTTGCACACAACAGCCGTGTCTCCCAAAGTCTTAGTCAAAGAGGTTTGTCAGTACACTGTCAGTGTAGATTCAAACACAGGAAGTGCTTTAAAATGACCTGAAACAATGTTAACTTATTGCTTCTGTATATGACTCAGATTCAGTATGGTGTGTGTGTGTGTTTTGTGTTTGCATAATCATGGTGTGTAAGGCCAGTGTTTGGCATATGAGGACAACAGTGAGAACCAATACTTTAGTGCAAAGACTTGTGTGTGTTTGTGTGTGGCCCAGTAATGGTTTATAAGGACAGAGTAGCACATACTAGGTCATACAGTAAAATATAGTATGTCACATCAAACTTTTGCATGAATTTAAATATTGGGCCTAGTTTATGACAAAAGCAGTTATAGAATCACATTTCACAATGTTTTCATACCTTTTCTCACTGAGGACAAATAGTAAATATTGTGAATCTCTCCTGTAATGTTGAGATAGTATTTGATGAGTGAGTTAGCAGATCTGATTAATTTCATCTTTTTTCCTCATGATTGACATTGTTCTTTAACCATAATTTCAAGTCTTCATCTAATAATTTCACTTTTTTATAACATCAATTCTGGACAATGAGCATTTAACATTTAAAAAAAGAATAATTCAATGTTTTTGTTTGTTTGTTGTAATCAATTTTGGTCAGTGTTTAATCTGTTAGTTGGTTTGAGTCAATTTTCAGGTGAGTTTTGATTGGTTTTTGGTAGTTTTTGGTCAGTTTTGGTCTGTCTTCAATCAGTTGGTCAGTGTTTGTTGTGGTCAGGTTTTGCACACAACAGCCATGTCTCCCAAAGTCTAAGTCAAAGAGGTTTGTCAGTACACTGTCAGTGTAGATTCAAACACAGGAAGTGCTTTAAAATGACCTGAAACAATGTTAACTTATTGCTTCTGTATATGACTCAGATTCAGTATGGTGTGTGTGTGTGTGTGTGTTTTGTGTTTGCATAATCATGGTTTGTAAGGCCAGTGTTTGGCATATGAGGACAACAGTGAGAACCAATACTTTAGTGCAAAGACTTGTGTGTGTTTGTGTGTGGCCCAGTAATGGTTTATAAGGACGGAGTAGCACAAGGTCATACAGTAAAATATAGTATGTCACATCAAACTTTTGCATGAATTTAAATATTGGGCCTAGTTTATGACAAAAGCAGTTATAGAATCACATTTCACAAGGTTTTCATCAAGTTATACCTTTTCTCACTGAGGACAAACAGTAAATATTGTGAATCTCTCCTGTAATGTTGAGATAGTATTTGATGAGTGAGTTAGCAGATCTGATTAATTTCATCTTTTTTCCTCATGATTGACATTGTTCTTTAACCATAATTTCAAGTCTTCATCTAATAATTTCACTTTTTTATAACATCAATTCTGGACAATGAGCATTTAACATTTAAAAAAAGAATAATTCAATGTTTTTGTTTGTTTGTTGTAATCAATTTTGGTCAGTGTTTAATCTGTTAGTTGGTTTGAGTCAATTTTCAGGTGAGTTTTGATCAGTTTTTGGTCAGTTTTGGTCTGTCTTCAATCAGTTGGTCAGTGTTTGGTCAGTTGTGGTCAGGTTTTGCACACAACAGCCGTGTCTCCCAAAGTCTTAGTCAAAGAGGTTTGTCAGTACACTGTCAGTGTAGATTCAAACACAGGAAGTGCTTTAAAATGACCTGAAACAATGTTAACTTATTGCTTCTGTATATGACTCAGATTCAGTATGGTGTGTGTGTGTGTTTTGTGTTTGCATAATCATGGTGTGTAAGGCCAGTGTTTGGCATATGAGGACAACAGTGAGAACCAATACTTTAGTGCAAAGACTTGTGTGTGTTTGTGTGTGGCCCAGTAATGGTTTAAGGACAGAGTAGCACATACAAGGTCATACAGTAAAATATAGTATGTCACATCAAACTTTTGCATGAATTTAAATATTGGGCCTAGTTTATGACAAAAGCAGTTATAGAATCACATTTCACAAGGTTTTCATACCTTTTCTCACTGAGGACAAACAGTAAATATTGTGAATCTCTCCTGTAATGTTGAAATAGTATTTGATGAGTGAGTTAGCAGATCTGATTAATTTCATCTTTTTTCCTCATGATTGACATTGTTCTTTAACCATAATTTCAAGTCTTCATCTAATAATTTCACTTTTTTATAACATCAATTCTGGACAATGAGCATTTAACATTTAAAAAAAGAATAATTCAATGTTTTTGTTTGTTTGTTGTAATCAATTTTGGTCAGTGTTTAATCTGTTAGTTGGTTTGAGTCAATTTTCAGGTGAGTTTTGATCAGTTTTTGGTCAGTTTTGGTCTGTCTTCAATCAGTTGGTCAGTGTTTGGTCAGTTGTGGTCAGGTTTTGCACACAACAGCCGTGTCTCCCAAAGTCTTAGTCAAAGAGGTTTGTCAGTACACTGTCAGTGTAGATTCAAACACAGGAAGTGCTTTAAAATGACCTGAAACAATGTTAACTTATTGCTTCTGTATATGACTCAGATTCAGTATGGTGTGTGTGTGTGTTTTGTGTTTGCATAATCATGGTGTGTAAGGCCAGTGTTTGGCATATGAGGACAACAGTGAGAACCAATACTTTAGTGCAAAGACTTGTGTGTGTTTGTGTGTGGCCCAGTAATGGTTTATAAGGACAGAGTAGCACATACTAGGTCATACAGTAAAATATAGTATGTCACATCAAACTTTTGCATGAATTTAAATATTGGGCCTAGTTTATGACAAAAGCAGTTATAGAATCACATTTCACAATGTTTTCATACCTTTTCTCACTGAGGACAAACAGTAAATATTGTGAATCTCTCCTGTAATGTTGAGATAGTATTTGATGAGTGAGTTAGCAGATCTGATTAATTTCATCTTTTTTCCTCATGATTGACATTGTTCTTTAACCATAATTTCAAGTCTTCATCTAATAATTTCACTTTTTTATAACATCAATTCTGGACAATGAGCATTTAACATTTAAAAAAAGAATAATTCAATGTTTTTGTTTGTTTGTTGTAATCAATTTTGGTCAGTGTTTAATCTGTTAGTTGGTTTGAGTCAATTTTCAGGTGAGTTTTGATTGGTTTTTGGTAGTTTTTGGTCAGTTTTGGTCTGTCTTCAATCAGTTGGTCAGTGTTTGTTGTGGTCAGGTTTTGCACACAACAGCCATGTCTCCCAAAGTCTAAGTCAAAGAGGTTTGTCAGTACACTGTCAGTGTAGATTCAAACACAGGAAGTGCTTTAAAATGACCTGAAACAATGTTAACTTATTGCTTCTGTATATGACTCAGATTCAGTATGGTGTGTGTGTGTGTGTTTTGTGTTTGCATAATCATGGTTTGTAAGGCCAGTGTTTGGCATATGAGGACAACAGTGAGAACCAATACTTTAGTGCAAAGACTTGTGTGTGTTTGTGTGTGGCCCAGTAATGGTTTATAAGGACGGAGTAGCACAAGGTCATACAGTAAAATATAGTATGTCACATCAAACTTTTGCATGAATTTAAATATTGGGCCTAGTTTATGACAAAAGCAGTTATAGAATCACATTTCACAAGGTTTTCATCAAGTTATACCTTTTCTCACTGAGGACAAACAGTAAATATTGTGAATCTCTCCTGTAATGTTGAGATAGTATTTGATGAGTGAGTTAGCAGATCTGATTAATTTCATCTTTTTTCCTCATGATTGACATTGTTCTTTAACCATAATTTCAAGTCTTCATCTAATAATTTCACTTTTTTATAACATCAATTCTGGACAATGAGCATTTAACATTTAAAAAAAGAATAATTCAATGTTTTTGTTTGTTTGTTGTAATCAATTTTGGTCAGTGTTTAATCTGTTAGTTGGTTTGAGTCAATTTTCAGGTGAGTTTTGATCAGTTTTTGAGTTTTTTGGTCAGTTTTGGTCTGTCTTCAATCAGTTGGTCAGTGTTTGGTCAGTTGTGGTCAGGTTTTGCACACAACAGCCGTGTCTCCCAAAGTCTTAGTCAAAGAGGTTTGTCAGTACACTGTCAGTGTAGATTCAAACACAGGAAGTGCTTTAAAATGACCTGAAACAATGTTAACTTATTGCTTCTGTATATGACTCAGATTCAGTATGGTGTGTGTGTGTTTTGTGTTTGCATAATCATGGTGTGTAAGGCCAGTGTTTGGCATATGAGGACAACAGTGAGAACCAATACTTTAGTGCAAAGACTTGTGTGTGTTTGTGTGTGGCCCAGTAATGGTTTAAGGACAGAGTAGCACATACAAGGTCATACAGTAAAATATAGTATGTCACATCAAACTTTTGCATGAATTTAAATATTGGGCCTAGTTTATGACAAAAGCAGTTATAGAATCACATTTCACAAGGTTTTCATACCTTTTCTCACTGAGGACAAACAGTAAATATTGTGAATCTCTCCTGTAATGTTGAGATAGTATTTGATGAGTGAGTTAGCAGATCTGATTAATTTCATCTTTTTTCCTCATGATTGACATTGTTCTTTAACCATAATTTCAAGTCTTCATCTAATAATTTCACTTTTTTATAACATCAATTCTGGACAATGAGCATTTAACATTTAAAAAAAGAATAATTCAATGTTTTTGTTTGTTTGTTGTAATCAATTTTGGTCAGTGTTTAATCTGTTAGTTGGTTTGAGTCAATTTTCAGGTGAGTTTTGATCAGTTTTTGGTAGTTTTTTGGTCAGTTTTGGTCTGTCTTCAATCAGTTGGTCAGTGTTTGGTCAGTTGTGGTCAGGTTTTGCACACAACAGCCGTGTCTCCCAAAGTCTTAGTCAAAGAGGTTTGTCAGTACACTGTCAGTGTAGATTCAAACACAGGAAGTGCTTTAAAATGACCTGAAACAATGTTAACTTATTGCTTCTGTATATGACTCAGATTCAGTATGGTGTGTGTGTGTGTGTGTTTTGTGTTTGCATAATCATGGTGTGTAAGGCCAGTGTTTGGCATATGAGGACAACAGTGAGAACCAATACTTTAGTGCAAAGACTTGTGTGTGTTTGTGTGTGGCCCAGTAATGGTTTATAAGGACAGAGTAGCACATACAAGGTCATACAGTAAAATATAGTATGTCACATCAAACTTTTGCATGAATTTAAATATTGGGCCTAGTTTATGACAAAAGCAGTTATAGAATCACATTTCACAATGTTTTCATACCTTTTCTCACTGAGGACAAACAGTAAATATTGTGAATCTCTCCTGTAATGTTGAGATAGTATTTGATGAGTGAGTTAGCAGATCTGATTAATTTCATCTTTTTTCCTCATGATTGACATTGTTCTTTAACCATAATTTCAAGTCTTCATCTAATAATTTCACTTTTTTATAACATCAATTCTGGACAATGAGCATTTAACATTTAAAAAAAGAATAATTCAATGTTTTTGTTTGTTTGTTGTAATCAATTTTGGTCAGTGTTTAATCTGTTAGTTGGTTTGAGTCAATTTTCAGGTGAGTTTTGATCAGTTTTTGGTCAGTTTTGGTCTGTCTTCAATCAGTTGGTCAGTGTTTGGTCAGTTGTGGTCAGGTTTTGCACACAACAGCCGTGTCTCCCAAAGTCTTAGTCAAAGAGGTTTGTCAGTACACTGTCAGTGTAGATTCAAACACAGGAAGTGCTTTAAAATGACCTGAAACAATGTTAACTTATTGCTTCTGTATATGACTCAGATTCAGTATGGTGTGTGTGTGTGTTTTGTGTTTGCATAATCATGGTGTGTAAGGCCAGTGTTTGGCATATGAGGACAACAGTGAGAACCAATACTTTAGTGCAAAGACTTGTGTGTGTTTGTGTGTGGCCCAGTAATGGTTTATAAGGACAGAGTAGCACATACTAGGTCATACAGTAAAATATAGTATGTCACATCAAACTTTTGCATGAATTTAAATATTGGGCCTAGTTTATGACAAAAGCAGTTATAGAATCACATTTCACAATGTTTTCATACCTTTTCTCACTGAGGACAAACAGTAAATATTGTGAATCTCTCCTGTAATGTTGAGATAGTATTTGATGAGTGAGTTAGCAGATCTGATTAATTTCATCTTTTTTCCTCATGATTGACATTGTTCTTTAACCATAATTTCAAGTCTTCATCTAATAATTTCACTTTTTTATAACATCAATTCTGGACAATGAGCATTTAACATTTAAAAAAAGAATAATTCAATGTTTTTGTTTGTTTGTTGTAATCAATTTTGGTCAGTGTTTAATCTGTTAGTTGGTTTGAGTCAATTTTCAGGTGAGTTTTGATTGGTTTTTGGTAGTTTTTGGTCAGTTTTGGTCTGTCTTCAATCAGTTGGTCAGTGTTTGTTGTGGTCAGGTTTTGCACACAACAGCCATGTCTCCCAAAGTCTAAGTCAAAGAGGTTTGTCAGTACACTGTCAGTGTAGATTCAAACACAGGAAGTGCTTTAAAATGACCTGAAACAATGTTAACTTATTGCTTCTGTATATGACTCAGATTCAGTATGGTGTGTGTGTGTGTGTTTTGTGTTTGCATAATCATGGTTTGTAAGGCCAGTGTTTGGCATATGAGGACAACAGTGAGAACCAATACTTTAGTGCAAAGACTTGTGTGTGTTTGTGTGTGGCCCAGTAATGGTTTATAAGGACGGAGTAGCACAAAGGTCATACAGTAAAATATAGTATGTCACATCAAACTTTTGCATGAATTTAAATATTGGGCCTAGTTTATGACAAAAGCAGTTATAGAATCACATTTCACAAGGTTTTCATCAAGTTATACCTTTTCTCACTGAGGACAAACAGTAAATATTGTGAATCTCTCCTGTAATGTTGAGATAGTATTTGATGAGTGAGTTAGCAGATCTGATTAATTTCATCTTTTTTCCTCATGATTGACATTGTTCTTTAACCATAATTTCAAGTCTTCATCTAATAATTTCACTTTTTTATAACATCAATTCTGGACAATGAGCATTTAACATTTAAAAAAAGAATAATTCAATGTTTTTGTTTGTTTGTTGTAATCAATTTTGGTCAGTGTTTAATCTGTTAGTTGGTTTGAGTCAATTTTCAGGTGAGTTTTGATCAGTTTTTGGTCAGTTTTGGTCTGTCTTCAATCAGTTGGTCAGTGTTTGGTCAGTTGTGGTCAGGTTTTGCACACAACAGCCGTGTCTCCCAAAGTCTTAGTCAAAGAGGTTTGTCAGTACACTGTCAGTGTAGATTCAAACACAGGAAGTGCTTTAAAATGACCTGAAACAATGTTAACTTATTGCTTCTGTATATGACTCAGATTCAGTATGGTGTGTGTGTGTGTTTTGTGTTTGCATAATCATGGTGTGTAAGGCCAGTGTTTGGCATATGAGGACAACAGTGAGAACCAATACTTTAGTGCAAAGACTTGTGTGTGTTTGTGTGTGGCCCAGTAATGGTTTATAAGGACAGAGTAGCACATACAAGGTCATACAGTAAAATATAGTATGTCACATCAAACTTTTGCATGAATTTAAATATTGGGCCTAGTTTATGACAAAAGCAGTTATAGAATCACATTTCACAAGGTTTTCATACCTTTTCTCACTGAGGACAAACAGTAAATATTGTGAATCTCTCCTGTAATGTTGAGATAGTATTTGATGAGTGAGTTAGCAGATCTGATTAATTTCATCTTTTTTCCTCATGATTGACATTGTTCTTTAACCATAATTTCAAGTCTTCATCTAATAATTTCACTTTTTTATAACATCAATTCTGGACAATGAGCATTTAACATTTAAAAAAAGAATAATTCAATGTTTTTGTTTGTTTGTTGTAATCAATTTTGGTCAGTGTTTAATCTGTTAGTTGGTTTGAGTCAATTTTCAGGTGAGTTTTGATCAGTTTTTGGTAGTTTTTGGTCAGTTTTGGTCTGTCTTCAATCAGTTGGTCAGTGTTTGGTCAGTTGTGGTCAGGTTTTGCACACAACAGCCGTGTCTCCCAAAGTCTTAGTCAAAGAGGTTTGTCAGTACACTGTCAGTGTAGATTCAAACACAGGAAGTGCTTTAAAATGACCTGAAACAATGTTAACTTATTGCTTCTGTATATGACTCAGATTCAGTATGGTGTGTGTGTGTGTGTTTTGTGTTTGCATAATCATGGTGTGTAAGGCCAGTGTTTGGCATATGAGGACAACAGTGAGAACCAATACTTTAGTGCAAAGACTTGTGTGTGTTTGTGTGTGGCCCAGTAATGGTTTATAAGGACAGAGTAGCACATACAAGGTCATACAGTAAAATATAGTATGTCACATCAAACTTTTGCATGAATTTAAATATTGGGCCTAGTTTATGACAAAAGCAGTTATAGAATCACATTTCACAATGTTTTCATACCTTTTCTCACTGAGGACAAACAGTAAATATTGTGAATCTCTCCTGTAATGTTGAGATAGTATTTGATGAGTGAGTTAGCAGATCTGATTAATTTCATCTTTTTTCCTCATGATTGACATTGTTCTTTAACCATAATTTCAAGTCTTCATCTAATAATTTCACTTTTTTATAACATCAATTCTGGACAATGAGCATTTAACATTTAAAAAAAGAATAATTCAATGTTTTTGTTTGTTTGTTGTAATCAATTTTGGTCAGTGTTTAATCTGTTAGTTGGTTTGAGTCAATTTTCAGGTGAGTTTTGATCAGTTTTTGGTCAGTTTTGGTCTGTCTTCAATCAGTTGGTCAGTGTTTGGTCAGTTGTGGTCAGGTTTTGCACACAACAGCCGTGTCTCCCAAAGTCTTAGTCAAAGAGGTTTGTCAGTACACTGTCAGTGTAGATTCAAACACAGGAAGTGCTTTAAAATGACCTGAAACAATGTTAACTTATTGCTTCTGTATATGACTCAGATTCAGTATGGTGTGTGTGTGTGTTTTGTGTTTGCATAATCATGGTGTGTAAGGCCAGTGTTTGGCATATGAGGACAACAGTGAGAACCAATACTTTAGTGCAAAGACTTGTGTGTGTTTGTGTGTGGCCCAGTAATGGTTTAAGGACAGAGTAGCACATACAAGGTCATACAGTAAAATATAGTATGTCACATCAAACTTTTGCATGAATTTAAATATTGGGCCTAGTTTATGACAAAAGCAGTTATAGAATCACATTTCACAAGGTTTTCATACCTTTTCTCACTGAGGACAAACAGTAAATATTGTGAATCTCTCCTGTAATGTTGAAATAGTATTTGATGAGTGAGTTAGCAGATCTGATTAATTTCATCTTTTTTCCTCATGATTGACATTGTTCTTTAACCATAATTTCAAGTCTTCATCTAATAATTTCACTTTTTTATAACATCAATTCTGGACAATGAGCATTTAACATTTAAAAAAAGAATAATTCAATGTTTTTGTTTGTTTGTTGTAATCAATTTTGGTCAGTGTTTAATCTGTTAGTTGGTTTGAGTCAATTTTCAGGTGAGTTTTGATCAGTTTTTGGTAGTTTTTGGTCAGTTTTGGTCTGTCTTCAATCAGTTGGTCAGTGTTTGGTCAGTTGTGGTCAGGTTTTGCACACAACAGCCGTGTCTCCCAAAGTCTTAGTCAAAGAGGTTTGTCAGTACACTGTCAGTGTAGATTCAAACACAGGAAGTGCTTTAAAATGACCTGAAACAATGTTAACTTATTGCTTCTGTATATGACTCAGATTCAGTATGGTGTGTGTGTGTGTTTTGTGTTTGCATAATCATGGTGTGTAAGGCCAGTGTTTGGCATATGAGGACAACAGTGAGAACCAATACTTTAGTGCAAAGACTTGTGTGTGTTTGTGTGTGGCCCAGTAATGGTTTATAAGGACAGAGTAGCACATACAAGGTCATACAGTAAAATATAGTATGTCACATCAAACTTTTGCATGAATTTAAATATTGGGCCTAGTTTATGACAAAAGCAGTTATAGAATCACATTTCACAATGTTTTCATACCTTTTCTCACTGAGGACAAACAGTAAATATTGTGAATCTCTCCTGTAATGTTGAGATAGTATTTGATGAGTGAGTTAGCAGATCTGATTAATTTCATCTTTTTTCCTCATGATTGACATTGTTCTTTAACCATAATTTCAAGTCTTCATCTAATAATTTCACTTTTTTATAACATCAATTCTGGACAATGAGCATTTAACATTTAAAAAAAGAATAATTCAATGTTTTTGTTTGTTTGTTGTAATCAATTTTGGTCAGTGTTTAATCTGTTAGTTGGTTTGAGTCAATTTTCAGGTGAGTTTTGATTGGTTTTTGGTAGTTTTTGGTCAGTTTTGGTCTGTCTTCAATCAGTTGGTCAGTGTTTGTTGTGGTCAGGTTTTGCACACAACAGCCATGTCTCCCAAAGTCTAAGTCAAAGAGGTTTGTCAGTACACTGTCAGTGTAGATTCAAACACAGGAAGTGCTTTAAAATGACCTGAAACAATGTTAACTTATTGCTTCTGTATATGACTCAGATTCAGTATGGTGTGTGTGTGTGTTTTGTGTTTGCATAATCATGGTTTGTAAGGCCAGTGTTTGGCATATGAGGACAACAGTGAGAACCAATACTTTAGTGCAAAGACTTGTGTGTGTTTGTGTGTGGCCCAGTAATGGTTTATAAGGACGGAGTAGCACACAAGGTCATACAGTAAAATATAGTATGTCACATCAAACTTTTGCATGAATTTAAATATTGGGCCTAGTTTATGACAAAAGCAGTTATAGAATCACATTTCACAAGGTTTTCATCAAGTTATACCTTTTCTCACTGAGGACAAACAGTAAATATTGTGAATCTCTCCTGTAATGTTGAGATAGTATTTGATGAGTGAGTTAGCAGATCTGATTAATTTCATCTTTTTTCCTCATGATTGACATTGTTCTTTAACCATAATTTCAAGTCTTCATCTAATAATTTCACTTTTTTATAACATCAATTCTGGACAATGAGCATTTAACATTTAAAAAAAGAATAATTCAATGTTTTTGTTTGTTTGTTGTAATCAATTTTGGTCAGTGTTTAATCTGTTAGTTGGTTTGAGTCAATTTTCAGGTGAGTTTTGATCAGTTTTTGGTCAGTTTTGGTCTGTCTTCAATCAGTTGGTCAGTGTTTGGTCAGTTGTGGTCAGGTTTTGCACACAACAGCCGTGTCTCCCAAAGTCTTAGTCAAAGAGGTTTGTCAGTACACTGTCAGTGTAGATTCAAACACAGGAAGTGCTTTAAAATGACCTGAAACAATGTTAACTTATTGCTTCTGTATATGACTCAGATTCAGTATGGTGTGTGTGTGTGTTTTGTGTTTGCATAATCATGGTGTGTAAGGCCAGTGTTTGGCATATGAGGACAACAGTGAGAACCAATACTTTAGTGCAAAGACTTGTGTGTGTTTGTGTGTGGCCCAGTAATGGTTTATAAGGACAGAGTAGCACATACTAGGTCATACAGTAAAATATAGTATGTCACATCAAACTTTTGCATGAATTTAAATATTGGGCCTAGTTTATGACAAAAGCAGTTATAGAATCACATTTCACAATGTTTTCATACCTTTTCTCACTGAGGACAAACAGTAAATATTGTGAATCTCTCCTGTAATGTTGAGATAGTATTTGATGAGTGAGTTAGCAGATCTGATTAATTTCATCTTTTTTCCTCATGATTGACATTGTTCTTTAACCATAATTTCAAGTCTTCATCTAATAATTTCACTTTTTTATAACATCAATTCTGGACAATGAGCATTTAACATTTAAAAAAAGAATAATTCAATGTTTTTGTTTGTTTGTTGTAATCAATTTTGGTCAGTGTTTAATCTGTTAGTTGGTTTGAGTCAATTTTCAGGTGAGTTTTGATCAGTTTTTGGTAGTTTTTGGTCAGTTTTGGTCTGTCTTCAATCAGTTGGTCAGTGTTTGGTCAGTTGTGGTCAGGTTTTGCACACAACAGCCGTGTCTCCCAAAGTCTTAGTCAAAGAGGTTTGTCAGTACACTGTCAGTGTAGATTCAAACACAGGAAGTGCTTTAAAATGACCTGAAACAATGTTAACTTATTGCTTCTGTATATGACTCAGATTCAGTATGGTGTGTGTGTGTGTGTTTTGTGTTTGCATAATCATGGTGTGTAAGGCCAGTGTTTGGCATATGAGGACAACAGTGAGAACCAATACTTTAGTGCAAAGACTTGTGTGTGTTTGTGTGTGGCCCAGTAATGGTTTATAAGGACAGAGTAGCACATACAAGGTCATACAGTAAAATATAGTATGTCACATCAAACTTTTGCATGAATTTAAATATTGGGCCTAGTTTATGACAAAAGCAGTTATAGAATCACATTTCACAATGTTTTCATACCTTTTCTCACTGAGGACAAACAGTAAATATTGTGAATCTCTCCTGTAATGTTGAGATAGTATTTGATGAGTGAGTTAGCAGATCTGATTAATTTCATCTTTTTTCCTCATGATTGACATTGTTCTTTAACCATAATTTCAAGTCTTCATCTAATAATTTCACTTTTTTTATAACATCAATTCTGGACAATGAGCATTTAACATTTAAAAAAAGAATAATTCAATGTTTTTGTTTGTTTGTTGTAATCAATTTTGGTCAGTGTTTAATCTGTTAGTTGGTTTGAGTCAATTTTCAGGTGAGTTTTGATCAGTTTTTGGTCAGTTTTGGTCTGTCTTCAATCAGTTGGTCAGTGTTTGGTCAGTTGTGGTCAGGTTTTGCACACAACAGCCGTGTCTCCCAAAGTCTTAGTCAAAGAGGTTTGTCAGTACACTGTCAGTGTAGATTCAAACACAGGAAGTGCTTTAAAATGACCTGAAACAATGTTAACTTATTGCTTCTGTATATGACTCAGATTCAGTATGGTGTGTGTGTGTGTTTTGTGTTTGCATAATCATGGTGTGTAAGGCCAGTGTTTGGCATATGAGGACAACAGTGAGAACCAATACTTTAGTGCAAAGACTTGTGTGTGTTTGTGTGTGGCCCAGTAATGGTTTAAGGACAGAGTAGCACATACAAGGTCATACAGTAAAATATAGTATGTCACATCAAACTTTTGCATGAATTTAAATATTGGGCCTAGTTTATGACAAAAGCAGTTATAGAATCACATTTCACAAGGTTTTCATACCTTTTCTCACTGAGGACAAACAGTAAATATTGTGAATCTCTCCTGTAATGTTGAAATAGTATTTGATGAGTGAGTTAGCAGATCTGATTAATTTCATCTTTTTTCCTCATGATTGACATTGTTCTTTAACCATAATTTCAAGTCTTCATCTAATAATTTCACTTTTTTATAACATCAATTCTGGACAATGAGCATTTAACATTTAAAAAAAGAATAATTCAATGTTTTTGTTTGTTTGTTGTAATCAATTTTGGTCAGTGTTTAATCTGTTAGTTGGTTTGAGTCAATTTTCAGGTGAGTTTTGATCAGTTTTTGGTAGTTTTTGGTCAGTTTTGGTCTGTCTTCAATCAGTTGGTCAGTGTTTGGTCAGTTGTGGTCAGGTTTTGCACACAACAGCCGTGTCTCCCAAAGTCTTAGTCAAAGAGGTTTGTCAGTACACTGTCAGTGTAGATTCAAACACAGGAAGTGCTTTAAAATGACCTGAAACAATGTTAACTTATTGCTTCTGTATATGACTCAGATTCAGTATGGTGTGTGTGTGTGTTTTGTGTTTGCATAATCATGGTGTGTAAGGCCAGTGTTTGGCATATGAGGACAACAGTGAGAACCAATACTTTAGTGCAAAGACTTGTGTGTGTTTGTGTGTGGCCCAGTAATGGTTTATAAGGACAGAGTAGCACATACAAGGTCATACAGTAAAATATAGTATGTCACATCAAACTTTTGCATGAATTTAAATATTGGGCCTAGTTTATGACAAAAGCAGTTATAGAATCACATTTCACAATGTTTTCATACCTTTTCTCACTGAGGACAAACAGTAAATATTGTGAATCTCTCCTGTAATGTTGAGATAGTATTTGATGAGTGAGTTAGCAGATCTGATTAATTTCATCTTTTTTCCTCATGATTGACATTGTTCTTTAACCATAATTTCAAGTCTTCATCTAATAATTTCACTTTTTTATAACATCAATTCTGGACAATGAGCATTTAACATTTAAAAAAAGAATAATTCAATGTTTTTGTTTGTTTGTTGTAATCAATTTTGGTCAGTGTTTAATCTGTTAGTTGGTTTGAGTCAATTTTCAGGTGAGTTTTGATTGGTTTTTGGTAGTTTTTGGTCAGTTTTGGTCTGTCTTCAATCAGTTGGTCAGTGTTTGTTGTGGTCAGGTTTTGCACACAACAGCCATGTCTCCCAAAGTCTAAGTCAAAGAGGTTTGTCAGTACACTGTCAGTGTAGATTCAAACACAGGAAGTGCTTTAAAATGACCTGAAACAATGTTAACTTATTGCTTCTGTATATGACTCAGATTCAGTATGGTGTGTGTGTGTGTTTTGTGTTTGCATAATCATGGTTTGTAAGGCCAGTGTTTGGCATATGAGGACAACAGTGAGAACCAATACTTTAGTGCAAAGACTTGTGTGTGTTTGTGTGTGGCCCAGTAATGGTTTATAAGGACGGAGTAGCACATACAAGGTCATACAGTAAAATATAGTATGTCACATCAAACTTTTGCATGAATTTAAATATTGGGCCTAGTTTATGACAAAAGCAGTTATAGAATCACATTTCACAAGGTTTTCATCAAGTTATACCTTTTCTCACTGAGGACAAACAGTAAATATTGTGAATCTCTCCTGTAATGTTGAGATAGTATTTGATGAGTGAGTTAGCAGATCTGATTAATTTCATCTTTTTTCCTCATGATTGACATTGTTCTTTAACCATAATTTCAAGTCTTCATCTAATAATTTCACTTTTTTATAACATCAATTCTGGACAATGAGCATTTAACATTTAAAAAAAGAATAATTCAATGTTTTTGTTTGTTTGTTGTAATCAATTTTGGTCAGTGTTTAATCTGTTAGTTGGTTTGAGTCAATTTTCAGGTGAGTTTTGATCAGTTTTTTGGTCAGTTTTGGTCTGTCTTCAATCAGTTGGTCAGTGTTTGGTCAGTTGTGGTCAGGTTTTGCACACAACAGCCGTGTCTCCCAAAGTCTTAGTCAAAGAGGTTTGTCAGTACACTGTCAGTGTAGATTCAAACACAGGAAGTGCTTTAAAATGACCTGAAACAATGTTAACTTATTGCTTCTGTATATGACTCAGATTCAGTATGGTGTGTGTGTGTGTTTTGTGTTTGCATAATCATGGTGTGTAAGGCCAGTGTTTGGCATATGAGGACAACAGTGAGAACCAATACTTTAGTGCAAAGACTTGTGTGTGTTTGTGTGTGGCCCAGTAATGGTTTATAAGGACAGAGTAGCACATACTAGGTCATACAGTAAAATATAGTATGTCACATCAAACTTTTGCATGAATTTAAATATTGGGCCTAGTTTATGACAAAAGCAGTTATAGAATCACATTTCACAATGTTTTCATACCTTTTCTCACTGAGGACAAACAGTAAATATTGTGAATCTCTCCTGTAATGTTGAGATAGTATTTGATGAGTGAGTTAGCAGATCTGATTAATTTCATCTTTTTTCCTCATGATTGACATTGTTCTTTAACCATAATTTCAAGTCTTCATCTAATAATTTCACTTTTTTATAACATCAATTCTGGACAATGAGCATTTAACATTTAAAAAAAGAATAATTCAATGTTTTTGTTTGTTTGTTGTAATCAATTTTGGTCAGTGTTTAATCTGTTAGTTGGTTTGAGTCAATTTTCAGGTGAGTTTTGATTGGTTTTTGGTAGTTTTTGGTCAGTTTTGGTCTGTCTTCAATCAGTTGGTCAGTGTTTGTTGTGGTCAGGTTTTGCACACAACAGCCATGTCTCCCAAAGTCTAAGTCAAAGAGGTTTGTCAGTACACTGTCAGTGTAGATTCAAACACAGGAAGTGCTTTAAAATGACCTGAAACAATGTTAACTTATTGCTTCTGTATATGACTCAGATTCAGTATGGTGTGTGTGTGTGTGTGTTTTGTGTTTGCATAATCATGGTTTGTAAGGCCAGTGTTTGGCATATGAGGACAACAGTGAGAACCAATACTTTAGTGCAAAGACTTGTGTGTGTTTGTGTGTGGCCCAGTAATGGTTTATAAGGACGGAGTAGCACAAGGTCATACAGTAAAATATAGTATGTCACATCAAACTTTTGCATGAATTTAAATATTGGGCCTAGTTTATGACAAAAGCAGTTATAGAATCACATTTCACAAGGTTTTCATCAAGTTATACCTTTTCTCACTGAGGACAAACAGTAAATATTGTGAATCTCTCCTGTAATGTTGAGATAGTATTTGATGAGTGAGTTAGCAGATCTGATTAATTTCATCTTTTTTCCTCATGATTGACATTGTTCTTTAACCATAATTTCAAGTCTTCATCTAATAATTTCACTTTTTTATAACATCAATTCTGGACAATGAGCATTTAACATTTAAAAAAAGAATAATTCAATGTTTTTGTTTGTTTGTTGTAATCAATTTTGGTCAGTGTTTAATCTGTTAGTTGGTTTGAGTCAATTTTCAGGTGAGTTTTGATCAGTTTTTGGTCAGTTTTGGTCTGTCTTCAATCAGTTGGTCAGTGTTTGGTCAGTTGTGGTCAGGTTTTGCACACAACAGCCGTGTCTCCCAAAGTCTTAGTCAAAGAGGTTTGTCAGTACACTGTCAGTGTAGATTCAAACACAGGAAGTGCTTTAAAATGACCTGAAACAATGTTAACTTATTGCTTCTGTATATGACTCAGATTCAGTATGGTGTGTGTGTGTGTTTTGTGTTTGCATAATCATGGTGTGTAAGGCCAGTGTTTGGCATATGAGGACAACAGTGAGAACCAATACTTTAGTGCAAAGACTTGTGTGTGTTTGTGTGTGGCCCAGTAATGGTTTATAAGGACAGAGTAGCACATACAAGGTCATACAGTAAAATATAGTATGTCACATCAAACTTTTGCATGAATTTAAATATTGGGCCTAGTTTATGACAAAAGCAGTTATAGAATCACATTTCACAAGGTTTTCATACCTTTTCTCACTGAGGACAAACAGTAAATATTGTGAATCTCTCCTGTAATGTTGAGATAGTATTTGATGAGTGAGTTAGCAGATCTGATTAATTTCATCTTTTTTCCTCATGATTGACATTGTTCTTTAACCATAATTTCAAGTCTTCATCTAATAATTTCACTTTTTTATAACATCAATTCTGGACAATGAGCATTTAACATTTAAAAAAAGAATAATTCAATGTTTTTGTTTGTTTGTTGTAATCAATTTTGGTCAGTGTTTAATCTGTTAGTTGGTTTGAGTCAATTTTCAGGTGAGTTTTGATCAGTTTTTGGTAGTTTTTGGTCAGTTTTGGTCTGTCTTCAATCAGTTGGTCAGTGTTTGGTCAGTTGTGGTCAGGTTTTGCACACAACAGCCGTGTCTCCCAAAGTCTTAGTCAAAGAGGTTTGTCAGTACACTGTCAGTGTAGATTCAAACACAGGAAGTGCTTTAAAATGACCTGAAACAATGTTAACTTATTGCTTCTGTATATGACTCAGATTCAGTATGGTGTGTGTGTGTGTGTGTTTTGTGTTTGCATAATCATGGTGTGTAAGGCCAGTGTTTGGCATATGAGGACAACAGTGAGAACCAATACTTTAGTGCAAAGACTTGTGTGTGTTTGTGTGTGGCCCAGTAATGGTTTATAAGGACAGAGTAGCACATACAAGGTCATACAGTAAAATATAGTATGTCACATCAAACTTTTGCATGAATTTAAATATTGGGCCTAGTTTATGACAAAAGCAGTTATAGAATCACATTTCACAATGTTTTCATACCTTTTCTCACTGAGGACAAACAGTAAATATTGTGAATCTCTCCTGTAATGTTGAGATAGTATTTGATGAGTGAGTTAGCAGATCTGATTAATTTCATCTTTTTTCCTCATGATTGACATTGTTCTTTAACCATAATTTCAAGTCTTCATCTAATAATTTCACTTTTTTATAACATCAATTCTGGACAATGAGCATTTAACATTTAAAAAAAGAATAATTCAATGTTTTTGTTTGTTTGTTGTAATCAATTTTGGTCAGTGTTTAATCTGTTAGTTGGTTTGAGTCAATTTTCAGGTGAGTTTTGATCAGTTTTTGGTCAGTTTTGGTCTGTCTTCAATCAGTTGGTCAGTGTTTGGTCAGTTGTGGTCAGGTTTTGCACACAACAGCCGTGTCTCCCAAAGTCTTAGTCAAAGAGGTTTGTCAGTACACTGTCAGTGTAGATTCAAACACAGGAAGTGCTTTAAAATGACCTGAAACAATGTTAACTTATTGCTTCTGTATATGACTCAGATTCAGTATGGTGTGTGTGTGTTTTGTGTTTGCATAATCATGGTGTGTAAGGCCAGTGTTTGGCATATGAGGACAACAGTGAGAACCAATACTTTAGTGCAAAGACTTGTGTGTGTTTGTGTGTGGCCCAGTAATGGTTTAAGGACAGAGTAGCACATACAAGGTCATACAGTAAAATATAGTATGTCACATCAAACTTTTGCATGAATTTAAATATTGGGCCTAGTTTATGACAAAAGCAGTTATAGAATCACATTTCACAAGGTTTTCATACCTTTTCTCACTGAGGACAAACAGTAAATATTGTGAATCTCTCCTGTAATGTTGAGATAGTATTTGATGAGTGAGTTAGCAGATCTGATTAATTTCATCTTTTTTCCTCATGATTGACATTGTTCTTTAACCATAATTTCAAGTCTTCATCTAATAATTTCACTTTTTTATAACATCAATTCTGGACAATGAGCATTTAACATTTAAAAAAAGAATAATTCAATGTTTTTGTTTGTTTGTTGTAATCAATTTTGGTCAGTGTTTAATCTGTTAGTTGGTTTGAGTCAATTTTCAGGTGAGTTTTGATCAGTTTTTGGTAGTTTTTGGTCAGTTTTGGTCTGTCTTCAATCAGTTGGTCAGTGTTTGGTCAGTTGTGGTCAGGTTTTTGCACACAACAGCCGTGTCTCCCAAAGTCTTAGTCAAAGAGGTTTGTCAGTACACTGTCAGTGTAGATTCAAACACAGGAAGTGCTTTAAAATGACCTGAAACAATGTTAACTTATTGCTTCTGTATATGACTCAGATTCAGTATGGTGTGTGTGTGTGTGTTTTGTGTTTGCATAATCATGGTGTGTAAGGCCAGTGTTTGGCATATGAGGACAACAGTGAGAACCAATACTTTAGTGCAAAGACTTGTGTGTGTTTGTGTGTGGCCCAGTAATGGTTTATAAGGACAGAGTAGCACATACAAGGTCATACAGTAAAATATAGTATGTCACATCAAACTTTTGCATGAATTTAAATATTGGGCCTAGTTTATGACAAAAGCAGTTATAGAATCACATTTCACAATGTTTTCATACCTTTTCTCACTGAGGACAAACAGTAAATATTGTGAATCTCTCCTGTAATGTTGAGATAGTATTTGATGAGTGAGTTAGCAGATCTGATTAATTTCATCTTTTTTCCTCATGATTGACATTTTTTAAATCATAATTTCAAGTCTTCATCTAATAATTTCACTTTTTTATAACATCAATTCTGGACAATGAGCATTTAACATTTAAAAAAAGAATAATTCAATGTTTTTGTTTGTTTGTTGTAATCAATTTTGGTCAGTGTTTAATCTGTTAGTTGGTTTGAGTCAATTTTCAGGTGAGTTTTGATTGGTTTCGGTAGTTTTTGGTCAGTTTTGGTCTGTCTTCAATCAGTTGGTCAGTGTTTGTTGTGGTCAGGTTTTGCACACAACAGCCATGTCTCCCAAAGTCTAAGTCAAAGAGGTTTGTCAGTACACTGTCAGTGTAGATTCAAACACAGGAAGTGCTTTAAAATGACCTGAAACAATGTTAACTTATTGCTTCTGTATATGACTCAGATTCAGTATTGTGTGTGTGTGTGTTTTGTGTTTGCATAATCATGGTGTGTAAGGCCAGTGTTTGGCATATGAGGACAACAGTGAGAACCAATACTTTAGTGCAAAGACTTGTGTGTGTTTGTGTGTGGCCCAGTAATGGTTTATAAGGACGGAGTAGCACAAGGTCATACAGTAAAATATAGTATGTCACATCAAACTTTTGCATGAATTTAAATATTGGGCCTAGTTTATGACAAAAGCAGTTATAGAATCACATTTCACAAGGTTTTCATCAAGTTATACCTTTTCTCACTGAGGACAAACAGTAAATATTGTGAATCTCTCCTGTAATGTTGAGATAGTATTTGATGAGTGAGTTAGCAGATCTGATTAATTTCATCTTTTTTCCTCATGATTGACATTGTTCTTTAACCATAATTTCAAGTCTTCATCTAATAATTTCACTTTTTTATAACATCAATTCTGGACAATGAGCATTTAACATTTAAAAAAAGAATAATTCAATGTTTTTGTTTGTTTGTTGTAATCAATTTTGGTCAGTGTTTAATCTGTTAGTTGGTTTGAGTCAATTTTCAGGTGAGTTTTGATCAGTTTTTGGTAGTTTTTGGTCAGTTTTGGTCTGTCTTCAATCAGTTGGTCAGTGTTTGGTCAGTTGTGGTCAGGTTTTGCACACAACAGCCGTGTCTCCCAAAGTCTTAGTCAAAGAGGTTTGTCAGTACACTGTCAGTGTAGATTCAAACACAGGAAGTGCTTTAAAATGACCTGAAACAATGTTAACTTATTGCTTCTGTATATGACTCAGATTCAGTATGGTGTGTGTGTGTGTGTTTTGTGTTTGCATAATCATGGTGTGTAAGGCCAGTGTTTGGCATATGAGGACAACAGTGAGAACCAATACTTTAGTGCAAAGACTTGTGTGTGTTTGTGTGTGGCCCAGTAATGGTTTATAAGGACAGAGTAGCACATACAAGGTCATACAGTAAAATATAGTATGTCACATCAAACTTTTGCATGAATTTAAATATTGGGCCTAGTTTATGACAAAAGCAGTTATAGGATCACATTTCACAAGGTTTTCATCAAGTTATACCTTTTCTCACTGAGGACAAACAGTAAATATTGTGAATCTCTTCTGTAATGTTGAGATAGTATTTGATGAGTGAGTTAGCAGATTTGATTAATTTCATCTTTTTTCCTCATGATTGACATTGTTCTTTAACCATAATTTCAAGTCTTCATCTAATAATTTCACTTTTTTATAACATCAATTCTGGACAATGAGCATTTAACATTTAAAAAAAGAATAATTCAATGTTTTTGTTTGTTTGTTGTAATCAATTTTGGTCAGTGTTTAATCTGTTAGTTGGTTTGAGTCAATTTTTCAGGTGAGTTTTGATTGGTTTTTGGTAGTTTTTGGTCAGTTTTGGTCTGTCTTCAATCAGTTGGTCAGTGTTTGGTCAGTTGTGGTCAGGTTTTGCACACAACAGCCATGTCTCCCAAAGTCTAAGTCAAAGAGGTTTGTCAGTACACTGTCAGTGTAGATTCAAACACAGGAAGTGCTTTAAAATGACCTGAAACAATGTTAACTTATTGCTTCTGTATATGACTCGGACTCAGTATGGTGTGTGTGTGTGTTTTGTGTTTGCATAATCATGGTGTGTAAGGCCAGTGTTTGGCATATGAGGACAACAGTGAGAACCAATACTTTAGTGCAAAGACTTGTGTGTGTTTGTGTGTGGCCCAGTAATGGTTTATAAGGACAGAGTAGCACATACAAGGTCATACAGTAAAATATAGTATGTCACATCAACTTTTGCATGATTTTAAATATTGCTTTGACAAAAGATGAGATTTTCCAGGAGTACAAATGGTAAATATTGCAAATCTGTCCACTAATGTTGAAATCTCAACATTTGATGAGTGAGTTAGCAGATCTGATTAATTTCATCTTTTTTCCTCATGATTGACATTGTTCTTTAACCATAATTTCAAGTCTTCATCTAATAATTTCACTTTTTTATAACATCAAATTCTGAGACAATGAGCATTAAACATTTAAAACAAAGAATAATTCAATGTTTTTGTATGTTTGTTGTAATCAATTTTGGTCAGTGGTTTAATCTGTTAGTTGGTTTGAGTCAAATTTTCAGGTGAGTTTTGATCAGTTTTTTGGTCAGTTTTGGTCTGTCTTCATCAGATTTGAGTCAGTGGTTTTTTGGTCAGTTGTGGTCAGGTTTTCGCACACAACAGCCGTGTCTCCCAAAGTCTTAGTC